>NW_027208335.1:0-75000 GCF_964237555.1 Oryctolagus cuniculus
AGGCTGTTTCCGGATTCATCCACCCCTCCCAGCTGACTGGCTTTGGAAAACTCATTCAATTCACCTGAAAATCGCTGGCAAACTGATTTGGGGAATTCATTATCGTGCCCCTCTGCAAAAGGCTTCCATTTCTTTGTCCAAAACACAAAACCTCATGATGGTCGTGCTGCCTCTAGAATTCTAAGCATGACACGCTAATTTGTTTTGGTTTCTTTCATTTCATAATGGATCTGCTGTCTAAACTCGTGTTTGTATTGCGTCAGAATACAAAACTTGGGAAGGAAGAAGGCAAAACCAACTCAGACCCAGAAATCCTCTAGGAAATTGCCGCTCAAGAAACCAAAACTCGGCTGAGGCACCCAAAACCATGACAGAAAGCCAGCATTGGAGCAAGCCAACAGCTGTGCCCTGATTGAAAAAGACCATTCCTTCCGTGTCTTGAACTCCATATTCCAGCCTCAAAATCAAAGCTCACATCAGAAAATTCATTACAAACCATGATAAAGAAGAAAAATGTGAAAAGAGCCAAAGAAATGCAAGAGTCCTTTTTGATAGTGGGCTTGATTTAGTCACAAGGAAACAGGCTGTTTCCGGATTCATCCACCCCTCCCAGCTGACTGGCTTTGGAAAACTCATTCAATTCACCTGAAAATCGCTGGCAAACTGATTTGGGGAATTAATTATCGTGCCCCTCTGCAAAAGGGTTCCATTTCTTTGTCCAAAACACAAAACCTCATGTTGGTCGTGCTGCCTCTAGAATTCTAAGCATGACATGCTAATTGGTTTTGTTTTTTTTAATTTCATAATGGATCTGCTGTCTAAACTCGTGTTTGTATTTCATCAGAATACAAAATTTGGGAAGGAAGAAGGCAAAACCAACTCAGACCCAGAAATCATTTAGGAAATTGCCGCTCAAGAAACCAAAACTTGGCTGAGGCACCCAAAACCATGACAGAAAGCCAGAATTGGAGCAAGCCAACAGCTGTGCCCTGATTGAAAAAGACCATTCCTTCCGTGTCTTGAACTCCATATTCCAGCCTCAAAATCAAAGCTCACATCAGAAAATTCATTACAAACCATGATAAAGAAGAAAAATGTGAAAAGAGCCAAAGAAATGCAAGAGTCCTTTTTGATAGTGGGCTTGATTTAGTCACAAGGAAACAGGCTGTTTCCGGATTCATCCACCCCTCCCAGCTGACTGGCTTTGGAAAACTCATTCAATTCACCTGAAAATCGCTGGCAAACTGATTTGGGGAATTAATTATCATTCCCCTCTGCAAAAGGGTTCCATTTCTTTGTCCAAAACACAAAACCTCATGTTGGTCGTGCTGCCTCTAGAATTCTAAGCATGACACGCTAATTCGTTTTGTTTTTTAGTTCATAATGGATCTGCTGTCTAAACTCGTGTTTGTATTGCGTCAGAATACAAAATTTGGGAAGGAAGAAGGCAAAACCAACTCAGACCCAGAAATCCTTTAGGAAATTGCCGTTCAAGAAACCAAAACTCGGCTGAGGCACCCAAAACCATGACAGGAAGCCTGAATTGGAGCAAGCCAACAGCTGTGCCCTGATTGAAAAAGACCATTCCTTCCGTGTCTTGAACTCCATATTCCAGCCTCAAAATCAGAGCTCACATCAGAAAATTCATTACAAACCATGAGAAAGAAGAAAAATGTGAAAAGAGCCAAAGCAATGGAAGAGTCCGTTTTCATAGTGGGCTTGATTTAGTCACAAGGAAACAGGCTGTTTCCGGATTCATCCACCCCTCCCAGCTGACTGGCTTTGGAAAACTCATTCAATTCACCTGAAAATCCCCAGAAAACTGATTTGGGGAATTAGTTATCGTTCCCCTCTGCAAAAGGGTTCCATTTCTTTGTCCAAAACACAAAACCTCATGTTGGTCGTGCTGCCTCTAGAATTCTAAGCATGACACGCTAATTCGTTTTGGTTTTTTCATTTCATAATGGATCTGCTCTCTAAACTCGTGTTTGTATTGCGTCAGAATACAAAATTTGGGAAGGAAGAAGGCAAAACCAACTCAGACCCAGAAATCCTTTAGGAAATTGCCGCTCAAGAAACCAAAACTCGGCTGAGGCACCCAAAACCATGACAGAAAGCCAGAATTGGAGCAAGCCAACAGCTGTGCCCTGATTGAAAAAGACCATTCCTTCCGTGTCTTGAACTCCATATTCCAGCCTCAAAATCAAAGCTCACATCAGAAAATTCATTACAAACCATGATAAAGAAGAAAATGTGAAAAGAGCCAAAGAAATGGAAGAGTCCGTTTTGATAGTGGGCTTGATTTAGTCACAAGGAAACAGGCTGTTTCCGGATTCATCCACCCCTCCCAGCTGACTGGCTTTGGAAAACTCATTCAATTCACCTGAAAATCGCTGGCAAACTGATTTGGGGAATTAATGATCGTTCCCCTCTGCAAAAGGGTTCCATTTCTTTGTCCAAAACACAAAAACTCATGTTGGTCGTGCTGCCTCTAGAATTCTAAGCATGACACGCTAATTGGTTTAGTTTTTTTTTTTTTATTTCATAATGGATCTGCTGTCTAAACTCGTGTTTGTATTGTGTCAGAATACAAAATTTGGGAAGGAAGAAGGCAAACCCAACTCAGACCCAGAAATCCTTTAGGAAATTGCCGCTCAAGAAACCAAAACTCGGCTGAGGCACCCAAAACCATGACAGAAAGCCAGAATTGGAGCAAGCCAACAGCTGTGCCCTGATTGAAAAAGACCATTCCTTCCGTGTCTTGAACTCCATATTCCAGCCTCAAAATCAAAGCTCACATCAGAAAATTCATTACAAACCATGATAAAGAAGAAAAATGTGAAAAGAGCCAAAGAGATGGAAGAGTGCTTTTTGATAGTGGGCTTGATTTAGTCACAAGGAAGCAGGCTGTTTCCGCATTCATCCACCACTCCCAGCTGACTGGCTTTGGAAAACTCATTCAATTCACCTAAAAATCGCTGGCAAACTGATTTGGGGAATTAATTATCGTTCCCCTCTGCAAAAGGGTTCCATTTCTTTTTCCAAAACACAAAAACTCATTTTGGTCGTGCTGCCTACAGAATTGTAAGCATGACACGCTAATTCGTTTTGTTTTTTATTTCATAATGGATCTGCTGTCTAAACTCGTGTTTGTATTGCGTCAGAATACAAAATTTGGGAAGGAAGAAGGCAAAACCAACTCAGACCCAGAAATCCTTTAGGAAATTGCCGCTCAAGAAACCAAAACTTGGCTGAGGCACCCAAAACCATGACAGAAAGCCAGAATTGGAGCAAGCCAACAGCTGTGCCCTGATTGAAAAAGACCATTCCTTCCGTGTCTTGAACTCCATATTCCAGCCTCAAAATCAAAGCTCACATCAGAAAATTCATTACAAACCATGATAAAGAAGAAAAATGTGAAAAGAGCCAAAGAAATGCAAGAGTCCTTTTTGATAGTGGGCTTGATTTAGTCCCAAGGAAACAGGCTGTTTCCGGATTCATCCACCCCTCCCAGCTGACTGGCTTTGGAAAACTCATTCAATTCACCTGAAAATCGCTGGCAAACTGATTTGGGGAATTAATTATCGTTCCCCTCTGCAAAAGGGTTCCATTTCTTTGTCCAAAACACAAAACCTCATGTTGGTCGTGCTGCCTCTAGAATTCTAAGCATGACACGCTAATTCGTTTTGTTTTTTAGTTCATAATGGATCTGCTGTCTAAACTCGTGTTTGTATTGCGTCAGAATACAAAATTTGGGAATGAAGAAGGCAAAACCAACTCAGACCCAGAAATCCTTTAGGAAATTGCCGCTCAAGAAACCAAAACTCGGCTGAGGCACCCAAAACCATGACAGAAAGCCAGAATTGGAGCAAGCCAACAGCTGTGCCCTGACTGAAAAAGACCATTCCTTCCATGCCTTGAACTCCATATTCCAGCCTCAAAATCAAAGCTCACATCAGAAAATTCATTACAAACCATGATAAAGAAGAAAAATGTGAAAAGAGCCAAAGAAATGCAAGAGTCCTTTTTGATAGTGGGCTTGATTTAGTCACAAGGAAACAGGCTGTTTCCGGATTCATCCACCCCTCCCAGCTGACTGGCTTTGGAAAACTCATTCAATTCACCTGAAAATCGCTGGCAAACTGATTTGGGGAATTAGTTATCATTCCCCTCTGCAAAAGGGTTCCATTTCTTTTTCCAAAACACAAAACTCATGTTGGTCGTGCTGCCTCTAGAATTCTAAGCATGACACGCGTATTGGTTTTGTTTTTTTTTTTTTTATTTCATAATGTATCTGCTGTCTAAACGCGTGTTTGTATTGCGTCAGAATACAAAATTTGGGAGGGAAGAAGGCAAAACCAACTCAGACCCATAAATCATTTAGGAAATTGCCGCTCAAGAAACCAAAACTCGGCTGAGGCACCCAAAACCATGACAGAAAGCCAGAATTGGAGCAAGCCAACAGCTGTGCCCTGATTGAAAAAGACCATTCCTTCCGTGTCTTGAACTCCATATTCCAGCCTCAAAATCAAAGCTCACATCAGAAAATTCATTACAAACCATGATAAAGAAGAAAAGTGTGAAAAGAGTCAAAGAAATGGAAGAGTCCTTTTTGATAGTGGGCTTGATTTAGTCACAAGGAAACAGGCTGTTTCCGGATTCATCCACCCCTCCCAGCTGACTGGCTTTGGAAAACTCATTCAATTCACCTGAAAATCGCTGGCAAACTGATTTGGGGAATTAATGATCGTTCCCCTCTGCAAAAGGGTTCCATTTCTTTGTCCAAAACACAAAACCTCATGTTGGTCGTGCTGCCTCTAGAATTCTAAGCATGACACGCTAACTGGTTTTGTTTTTTAGTTCATAATGGATCTGCTGTCTAAACTCGTGTTTGTATTGCGTCAGAATACAAAATTTGGGAAGGAAGAAGGCAAAACCAACTCAGACCCAGAAATCCTTTAGGAAATTGCCGCTCAAGAAACCAAAACTCGGCTGAGGCACCCAAAACCATGACAGAAAGCCAGAATTGGAGCAAGCCAACAGCTGTGCCCTGATTGAAAAAGACCATTCCTTCCGGGTCTTGAACTCCATATTCCAGCCTCAAAATCAAAGCTCACATCAGAAAATTCATTACAAACCATGATAAAGAAGAAAAATGTGAAAAGAGCCAAAGAGATGAAAGAGTCCTTTTTGAGAGTGGGCTTGATTTAGTCACAAGGAAACAGGCTGTTTCCGGATTCATCAACCCCTCCCAGCTGACTGGCTTTGGAAAACTCATTCAATTCACCTGAAAATCGCTGGCAAACTGATTTGGGGAATTAATGATCGTTCCCCTCTGCAAAAGGGTTCCATTTCTTTTTCCAAAACACAAAAACTCATGTTGGTCGTGCTGCCTCTAGAATTCTAAGCATGACACGCCAATTGGTTTTGGTTTTTTTTTCTTTCATAATGGATCTGCTGTCTAAACTCGTGTTTGTATTGCGTCAGAATACAAAATTTGGGAAGGAAGAAGGCAAAACCAACTCAGACCCAGAAATCATTCAGGAAATTGCCGCTCAAGAAACCAAAACTCGGCTGAGGCACCCAAATCCATGACAGAAAGCCAAAATAGGAGCAAGCGAACAGCTGTGCCCTGATTGAAAATGATCATTACTTCCGTGTCTTGAACTCCATATTCCAGCCTCAAAATCAAAGCTCACATCAGAAAATTCATTACAAACCATGATAAAGAAGAAAAAATGAGAAGAGCCAAAGAAATGGAAGAGTCCTTTTTGATAGTGGGCTTGATTTAGTCACAAGGAAACAGGCTGTTTCCAGATTCATCCACCCCTCCCAGCTGACTGGCTTTGGAAAACTCATTCAATTCACCTGAAAATCGCTGGCAAACTGATTGGGGGAATTAATTATCGTTCCCCTCTGCAAAAGGCTTCCATTTCTTTGTCCAAAACACAAAAACTCATGTTGGTCGTGCTGCCTCTAGAATTCTAAGCATGACACGCTAATTGGTTTTGTTTTTTATTTCATAATGGATCTGCTGTGTAAACTCGTGTTTGTATTGCGTCAGAATACAAAATTTGGGAAGGAAGAAGGGAAAACCAACTCAGACCCAGAAATCCTTTAGGAAATTGCCGCTCAAGAAACCAAAACTCGGCTGAGGCACTCAAAACCATGACAGAAAGCCAGAATTGGAGCAAGCCAACAGCTGTTCCCTGATTGAAAAAGACCATTCCTTCCGTGTCTTGAACTCCATATTCCAGCCTCAAAATCAAAGCTCACATCAGAAAATTCATTACAAACCATGATAAAGAAGAGAAATGTGAAAAGAGCCAAAGAAATGGAAGAGTCCTTTTTGATAGTGGGCTTGATTTAGTCACAAGGAAACAGGCTGTTTCCGCATTCATTCACCCCTCCCAGCTGACTGGCTTTGGAAAACTCATTCAATTCACCTGGAAATCGCTGGCAAACTGGTTTGGGGAATTAATTATCGTTCCCCCTGCAAAAGGGTTCCATTTCTTTTTCCAAAACACAAAAACTCATGTTGGTCATGCTGCCTCTAGAATTCTAAGCATGACACGCATATTGGTTTTTTTTTTTTTTTTATTTCATAATGGATCTGCTGTCTAAACTCGTGTTTGTATTGCGTCAGAATACAAAATTTGGGAGGGAAGAAGGCAAAACCAACTCAGACCCAGAAATCCTTTAGGAAATTGCCGCTCAAGAAACCAAAACTCGGCTGAGGCACCCAAAACCATGACAGAAAGCCAGAATTGGAGCAAGCCAACAGCTGTGCCCTGATTGAAAAAGACCATTCCTTCCGTGTCTTGAACTCCATATTCCAGCCTCAAAATCAAAGCTCACATCAGAAAATACATTACAAACCATGATAAAGAAGAAAAATGTGAAAAGAGCCAAAGAAATGGAAGAGTCCTTTTTGATAGTGGGCTTGATTTAGTCACAAGGAAACAGGCTGTTTCCGGATTCATCCACCCCTCCCAGCTGACTGGCTTTGGAAAACTCATTCAATTCACCTGAAAATCGCTGGCAAACTGATTTGGGGAATTAATTATCGTTCCCCTCTGCAAAAGGGTTCCATTTCTTTGTCCAAAACACAAAACCTCATGTTGGTCGTGCTGCCTCTAGAATTCTAAGCATGACACGCTAATTCGTTTTGTTTTTTAGTTCATAATGGATCTGCTGTCTAAACTCGTGTTTGTATTGCGTCAGAATACAAAATTTGGGAAGGAAGAAGGCAAAACCAACTCAGACCCAGAAATCCTCTAGGAAATTGCCGCTCAAGAAACCAAAACTCGGCTGAGGCACCCAAAACCATGACAGAAAGCCAGAATTGGAGCAAGCCAACAGCTGTGCCCTGATTGAAAAAGACCATTCCTTCCGTGTCTTGAACTCCATATTCCAGCCTCAAAATCAAAGCTCACATCAGAAAATACATTACAAACCATGATAAAGAAGAAAAATGTGAAAAGAGCCAAAGAAATGGAAGAGTCCTTTTTGATAGTGGGCTTGATTTAGTCACAAGGAAACAGGCTGTTTCCGGATTCATCCACCCCTCCCAGCTGACTGGCTTTGGAAAACTCATTCAATTCACCTGAAAATCGCTGGCAAACTGATTTGGGGAATTAATTATCGTTCCCCTCTGCAAAAGGGTTCCATTTCTTTGTCCAAAACACAAAACCTCATGTTGGTCGTGCTGCCTCTAGAATTCTAAGCATGACACGCTAATTCGTTTTGTTTTTTAGTTCATAATGGATCTGCTGTCTAAACTCGTGTTTGTATTGCGTCAGAATACAAAATTTGGGAAGGAAGAAGGCAAAACCAACTCAGACCCAGAAATCCTCTAGGAAATTGCCGCTCAAGAAACCAAAACTCGGCTGAGGCACCCAAAACCATGACAGAAAGCCAGAATTGGAGCAAGCCAACAGCTGTGCCCTGATTGAAAAAGACCATTCCTTCCATGTCTTGAACTCCATATTCCAGCCTCAAAATCAAAGCTCACATCAGAAAATTCATTACAAACCATGATAAAGAAGAAAAATGTGAAAAGAGCCAAAGAGATGGAAGAGTCCTTTTTGATAGTGGGCTTGATTTAGTCACAAGGAAACAGGCTGTTTCCGGATTCATCAACCCCTCCCAGCTGACTGGCTTTGGAAAACTCATTCAATTCACCTGAAAATCGCTGGCAAACTGATTTGGGGAATTAATGATCGTTCCCCTCTGCAAAAGGGTTCCATTTCTTTTTCCAAAACACAAAAACTCATGTTGGTCGTGCTGCCTCTAGAATTCTAAGCATGACACGCTAATTGGTTTTGGTTTTTTTTTCTTTCATAATGGATCTGCTGTCTAAACTCGTGTTTGTATTGCGTCAGAATACAAAATTTGGGAAGGAAGAAGGCAAAACCAACTCAGACCCAGAAATCATTCAGGCAATTGCCGCTCA
The DNA here is from genome assembly GCF_964237555.1 of Oryctolagus cuniculus. Taxonomy (NCBI): domain Eukaryota; kingdom Metazoa; phylum Chordata; class Mammalia; order Lagomorpha; family Leporidae; genus Oryctolagus; species Oryctolagus cuniculus. The sequence goes on from NW_027208335.1 coordinate 8,456, forward strand.
AGAAACCAAAACTTGGCTGAGGCACCCAAAACCATGACAGAAAGCCAGAATTGGAGCAAGCCAACAGCTGTGCCCTGATTGAAAAAGACCATTCCTTCCGTGTCTTGAACTCCATATTCCAGCCTCAAAATCAAAGCTCACATCAGAAAATTCATTACAAACCATGATAAAGAAGAAAAATGTGAAAAGAGCCAAAGAGATGGAAGAGTCCTTTTTGATAGTGGGCTTGATTTAGTCACAAGGAAACAGGCTGTTTCCGGATTCATCCACCCCTCCCAGCTGACTGGCTTTGGAAAACTCATTCAATTCACCTGAAAATCGCTGGCAAACTGATTTGGGGAATTAATTATCGTTCCCCTCTGCAAAAGGGTTCCATTTCTTTGTCCAAAACACAAAACCTCATGTTGGTCATGCTGCCTCTAGAATTCTAAGCATGACACGCTAATTGGTTTTGTTTTTTAGTTCATAATGGATCTGCTGTCTAAACTCGTGTTTGTATTGCGTCAGAATACAAAATTTGGGAATGAAGAAGGCAAAACAAACTCAGACCCAGAAATCCTTTAGGAAATTGCCGCTCAAGAAACCAAAACTCGGCTGAGGCACCCAAAACCATGACAGAAAGCCAGCATTGGAGCAAGCCAACAGCTGTGCCCTGACTGAAAAAGACCATTCCTTCCGTGTCTTGAACTCCATATTCCAGCCTCAAAATCAAAGCTCACATCAGAAAATTCATTACAAACCATGATAAAGAAGAAAAATGTGAAAAGAGCCAAAGAAATGGAAGATTCCTTTTTGATAGTGGGCTTGATTTAGTCACAAGGAAACAGGCTGTTTCCGGATTCATCCACCCCTCCCAGATGACTGGCTTTGGAAAACTCATTCAATTCACCTGAAAATCGCTGGCAAACTGATTTGGGGAATTAGTTATCATTCCCCTCTGCAAAAGGGTTCCATTTCTTTTTCCAAAGCACAAAAACTCATGTTGGTCGTGCTGCCTCTAGAATTCTAAGCATGACACGCTAATTCGTTTTGGTTTTTTTGATTTCATAATGGATCTGCTGTCTAAACTCGTGTTTGTGTTGCTTCAGAATACAAAATTTGGGAAGGAAGAAGGCAAAACCAACTCACACCCAGAAATCATTTAGGAAATTGCCGCTCAAGAAACCAAAACTCAGCTGAGGCACCCAAAACCATGACAGAAAGCCAGAATTGGAGCAAGCCAACAGCTGTGCCCTGATTGAAAAAGACCATTCCTTCCGTGTCTTGAACTCCATATTCCAGCCTCAAAATCAAAGCTCACATCAGAAAATTCATTACAAACCATGATAAAGAAGAAAAATGTGAAAAGAGCCAAAGAAATGGAAGAGTCCTTTTTGAGAGTGGGCTTAATTTAGTCACAAGGAAACAGGCTGTTTCCGGATTCATCCACCCCTCCCAGCTGACTGGCTTTGGAAAACTCATTCAATTCACCTGAAAATCGCTGGCAAACTGATTTGGGGAATGAATTATCGTTCCCCTCTGCAAAAGGCTTCCATTTCTTTTTCCAAAACACAAAAACTCATGTTGGTCGTGCTGCCTCTAGAATTCTAAGCATGACACGCTAATTGGTTTTGTTTTTTATTTCATAATGGATCTGCTGTGTAAACTCGTGTTTGTATTGCGTCAGAATACAAAATTTGGGAAGGAAGAAGGGAAAACCAACTCAGACCCAGAAATCCTTTAGGAAATTGCCGCTCAAGAAACCAAAACTCGGCTGAGGCACTCAAAACCATGACAGAAAGCCAGAATTGGAGCAAGCCAACAGCTGTTCCCTGATTGAAAAAGACCATTCCTTCCGTGTCTTGAACTCCATATTCCAGCCTCAAAATCAAAGCTCACATCAGAAAATTCATTACAAACCATGATAAAGAAGAGAAATGTGAAAAGAGCCAAAGAAATGGAAGAGTCCTTTTTGATAGTGGGCTTGATTTAGTCACAAGGAAACAGGCTGTTTCCGCATTCATTCACCCCTCCCAGCTGACTGGCTTTAGAAAACTCATTCAATTCACCTGGAAATCGCTGGCAAACTGGTTTGGGGAATTAATTATCGTTCCCCCTGCAAAAGGGTTCCATTTCTTTTTCCAAAACACAAAAACTCATGTTGGTCATGCTGCCTCTAGAATTCTAAGCATGACACGCATATTGGTTTTTTTTTTTTTTTTATTTCATAATGGATCTGCTGTCTAAACTCGTGTTTGTATTGCGTCAGAATACAAAATTTGGGAGGGAAGAAGGCAAAACCAACTCAGACCCAGAAATCCTTTAGGAAATTGCCGCTCAAGAAACCAAAACTCGGCTGAGGCACCCAAAACCATGACAGAAAGCCAGAATTGGAGCAAGCCAACAGCTGTGCCCTGATTGAAAAAGACCATTCCTTCCGTGTCTTGAACTCCATATTCCAGCCTCAAAATCAAAGCTCACATCAGAAAATACATTACAAACCATGATAAAGAAGAAAAATGTGAAAAGAGCCAAAGAAATGCAAGAGTCCTTTTTGATAGTGGGCTTGATTTAGTCACAAGGAAACAGGCTGTTTCTGGATTCATCCACCCCTCCCAGCTGACTGGCTTTGGAAAACTCATTCAATTCACCTGAAAATCGCTGGCAAACTGATTTGGGGAATTAATTATCGTTCCCCTCTGCAAAAGGGTTCCATTTCTTTGTCCAAAACACAAAACCTCATGTTGGTCGTGCTGCCTCTAGAATTCTAAGCATGACACGCTAATTCGTTTTGTTTTTTAGTTCATAATGGATCTGCTGTCTAAACTCGTGTTTGTGTTGCGTCAGAATACAAAATTTGGGAAGGAAGAAGGCAAAACCAACTCAGACCCAGAAATCCTCTAGGAAATTGCCGCTCAAGAAACCAAAACTCGGCTGAGGCACCCAAAACCATGACAGAAAGCCAGAATTGGAGCAAGCCAACAGCTGTGCCCTGATTGAAAAAGACCATTCCTTCCATGTCTTGAACTCCATATTCCAGCCTCAAAATCAAAGCTCACATCAGAAAATTCATTACAAACCATGATAAAGAAGAAAAATGTGAAAAGAGCCAAAGAGATGGAAGAGTGCTTTTTGATAGTGGGCTTGATTTAGTCACAAGGAAACAGGCTGTTTCCGGATTCATCAACCCCTCCCAGCTGACTGGCTTTGGAAAACTCATTCAATTCACCTGAAAATCGCTGGCAAACTGATTTGGGGAATTAATGATCGTTCCCCTCTGCAAAAGGGTTCCATTTCTTTTTCCAAAACACAAAAACTCATGTTGGTCGTGCTGCCTCTAGAATTCTAAGCATGACACGCTAATTGGTTTTGGTTTTTTTTTCTTTCATAATGGATCTGCTGTCTAAACTCGTGTTTGTATTGCGTCAGAATACAAAATTTGGGAAGGAAGAAGGCAAAACCAACTCAGACCCAGAAATCATTCAGGCAATTGCCGCTCAAGAAACCAAAACTTGGCTGAGGCACCCAAAACCATGACAGAAAGCCAGAATTGGAGCAAGCCAACAGCTGTGCCCTGATTGAAAAAGACCATTCCTTCCGTGTCTTGAACTCCATATTCCAGCCTCAAAATCAAAGCTCACATCAGAAAATTCATTACAAACCATGATAAAGAAGAAAAATGTGAAAAGAGCCAAAGAGATGGAAGAGTCCTTTTTGATAGTGGGCTTGATTTAGTCACAAGGAAACAGGCTGTTTCCGGATTCATCCACCCCTCCCAGCTGACTGGCTTTGGAAAACTCATTCAATTCACCTGAAAATCGCTGGCAAACTGATTTGGGGAATTAATTATCGTTCCCCTCTGCAAAAGGGTTCCATTTCTTTGTCCAAAACACAAAACCTCATGTTGGTCGTGCTGCCTCTAGAATTCTAAGCATGACACGCTAATTGGTTTTGTTTTTTAGTTCATAATGGATCTGCTGTCTAAACTCGTGTTTGTATTGCGTCAGAATACAAAATTTGGGAATGAAGAAGGCAAAACCAACTCAGACCCAGAAATCCTTTAGGAAATTGCCGCTCAAGAAACCAAAACTCGGCTGAGGCACCCAAAACCATGACAGAAAGCCAGCATTGGAGCAAGCCAACAGCTGTGCCCTGACTGAAAAAGACCATTCCTTCCGTGTCTTGAACTCCATATTCCAGCCTCAAAATCAAAGCTCACATCAGAAAATTCATTACAAACCATGATAAAGAAGAAAAATGTGAAAAGAGCCAAAGAAATGGAAGAGTCCTTTTTGATAGTGGGCTTGATTTAGTCACAAGGAAACAGGCTGTTTCCGGATTCATCCACCCCTCCCAGCTGACTGGCTTTGGAAAACTCATTCAATTCACCTGAAAATCGCTGGCAAACTGATTTGGGGAATTAGTTATCATTCCCCTCTGCAAAAGGGTTCCATTTCTTTTTCCAAAGCACAAAAACTCATGTTGGTCGTGCTGCCTCTAGAATTCTAAGCATGACACGCTAATTGGTATTTTTTTTTTATTTCATAATGTATCTGCTGTCTAAACGCGTGTTTGTATTGCGTCAGAATACAAAATTTGGGAGGGAAGAAGGCAAAACCAACTCAGACCCAGAAATCATTTAGGAAATTGCCGCTCAAGAAACCAAAACTCGGCTGAGGCACCCAAATCCATGACAGAAAGCCATAATAGGAGCAAGCGAACAGCTGTGCCCTGATTGAAAATGACCATTCCTTCCGTGTCTTGAACTCCATATTCCAGCCTCAAAATCAAAGCTCACATCAGAAAATTCATTACAAACCATGATAAAGAAGAAAAATGTGAGAAGAGCCAAAGAAATGGAAGAGTCCTTTTTGATAGTGGGCTTGATTTAGTCACAAGGAAACAGGCTGTTTCCGGATTCATCCACCCCTCCCAGCTGACTGGCTTTGGAAAACTCATTCAATTCACCTGAAAATCGCTGGCAAACTGATTGGGGGAATTAATTATCGTTCCCCTCTGCAAAAGGGTTCCATTTCTTTGTCCAAAACACAAAAACTCATGTTGGTCGTGCTGCCTCTAGAATTCTAAGCATGACACGCTAATTCGTTTTGGTTTTTTTCATTTCATAATGGATCTGCTGTCTAAACTCGTGTTTGTGTTGCGTCAGAATACAAAATTTGGGAAGGAAGAAGGCAAAACCAACTCAGACCCAGAAATCCTTTAGGAAATTGCCGCTCAAGAAACCAAAACTTGGCTGAGGCACCCAAAACCATGACAGAAAGCCAGAATTGGAGCAAGCCAACAGCTGTGCCCTGATTGAAAAAGACCATTCCTTCCGTGTCTGGAACTCCATATTCCAGCCTCAAAATCAAAGCTCACATCAGAAAATTCATTACAAACCATGATAAAGAAGAAAAATGTGAAAAGTTCCGAAGAACTGGAAGAGTCCTTTTTGATAGTGGGCTTGATTTAGTCACAAGGAAACAGGCTGTTTCCGGATTCATCCACCCCTCCCAGCTGACTGGCTTTGGAAAACTCATTCAATTCACCTGAAAATCGCTGGCAAACTGATTGGGGGAATTAATTATCGTTCCCCTCTGCAAAAGGGTTCCATTTCTTTGTCCAAAACACAAAAACTCATGTTGGTCGTGCTGCCTCTAGAATTCTAAGCATGACACGCTAATTCCTTTTGGTATTTTTTTTTTTATTTCATAGTGGATCTGCTGTCTAAACTCGTGTTTGTATTGCGTCAGAATACAAAATTTAGGAAGGAAGAAGTCAAAACCAACTCAGACCCAGAAATCATTAGGAAATTGCCGCTCAAGAAACCAAAACGCGGCTGAAGGACCCAAAACCATGACAGAAAGCCAGAATTGGAGCAAGCCAACAGCTGTGCCCTGATTGAAAAAGACCATTCCTTCTGTGTCTTGAACTCCATATTCCAGCCTCAAAATCAAAGCTCACATCAGAAAATTCATTACAAACCATGATAAAGAAGAAAAATGTGAAAAGAGCCAAAGAACTGGAAGAGTCCTTTTTGATTGTGGGCTTGATTTAGTCACAAGGAAACAGGCTGTTTCCGGATTCATCCACCCCTCCCAGCTGACTGGCTTTGGAAAACACTTTCAATTCAAGTGAAAATCACTGTCAACTGATTTGGGGAATTAATGATCGTTCCCCTCTGCAAAAGGGTTCCATTTCTTTTTCCAAAACACAAAACCTCATGTTGGTCGTGCTGCCTCTAGAATTCTAAGCATGACACGCTAATTGGTTTTGTTTTTTCTTTCATAATGTATCTGCTGTCTAAACTCGTGTTTGTATTGTGTCAGAATACAAAATTTGGGAAGGAAGAAGGCAAAACCAACTCAGACCCAGAAATCATTTAGGAAATTGCCGCTCAAGAAACCAAAACTCGGCTGAGGCACCCAAAAGCATAACAGAAAGCCAGAATTGGAGCAAGCCAACAGCTGTGCCCTGATTGAAAAAGACCATTCCTTCCGTGTCTTGAACTCCATATTCCAGCCTCAAAATCAAAGCTCACATCAGAAAATTCATTACAAACCATGATAAAGAAGAAAAAAGTGAGAAGAGCCAAAGAAATGGAAGAGTCCTTTTTGATTGTGGGCTTGATTTAGTCACAAGGAAACAGGCTGTTTCCGGATTCATCCACCCCTCCCAGCTGACTGGCTTTGGAAATCTCATTCAATTCACCTGAAAATCGCTGGCACACTGATTTGGGGAATTAATTATCGTGCCCCTCTGCAAAAGGGTTCCATTTCTTTGTCCAAAACACAAAAACTCATGTTGGTCGTGCTGCCTCTAGAATTCTAAGCATGACACGCTAATTGGTTTTGTTTTGTTTTTTTTTCTTTCATAATGGATCTGCTGTCTAAACTCGTGTTTGTATTGCGTCAGAATACAAAATTTGGGAAGGAAGAAGGCAAAACCAACTCAGACCCAGAAATCATTTAGGAAATTGCCACTCAAGAGACCCAAACTCGGCTGAGGCACCCAAAACCATGACAGAAAGCCAGAATTGGAGCAAGCCAAGAGCTGTGCCCTGATTGAAAAAGACCATTCCTTCCGTGTCTTGAACTCCATATTCCAGCCTCAAAATCAAAGCTCACATCAGAAAATTCATTACAAACCATGATAAAGAAGAAAAATGTGAAAAGATCCGAAGAACTGGAAGAGTACTTTTTGATAGTGGGCTTGATTTAGTCACAAGGAAACAGGCTGTTTCCGGATTCATCCACCCCTCCCAGCTGACTGGCTTTGGAAAACTCATTCAATTCACCTGAAAATCGCTGGCAAACTGATTTGGGGAATTCATTATCGTTCCCCTCTGCAAAAGGGTTCCATTTCTTTTTCCAAAACAGAAAAACTCATGTTGGTCGTGCTGCCTCTAGAATTCTAAGCATGACACGCTAATTCGTTTTAGTTTTTTTTTTTATTTCATAATGGATCTGCTGTCTAAACTCGTGTTTGTATTGCGTCAGAATACAAAATTTGGGAAGGAAGAAGGCAAAAGCAACTCAGACCCAGAAATCCTTTAGGAAATTGCCGCTCAAGAAACCAAAACTCGGCTGAGGAACCCAAATCCATGACAGAAAGCCAGAATTGGAGCAAGCTAACAGCTATGCCCTGATTGAAAAAGACCATTCCTTCCGTGTCTTGAACTCCATATTCCAGCCTCAAAATCAAAGCTCACATCAGAAAATTCATTACAAACCATGAGAAAGAAGAAAAATGTGAAAAGAGCCAAAGAAATGCAAGAGTCCTTTTTGATTGTGGGCTTGATTTAGTCACAAGGAAACAGGCTGTTTCCGGATTCATCCAGCCCTCCCAGCTGACTGGCTTTGGAAAACTTATTCAATTCACCTGAAAATCGCTGGCAAACTGATTTGGGGAATTAATTATCGTTCCCCACTGCAAAAGGGTTCCATTTCTTTGTCCAAAACACAAAAACTCATGTTGGTCGTGCTGCCTCTAGAATTCTAAGCATGACACGCTAATTGGTTTTGTTTTTTATTTCATAGTGGATCTGCTGTCTAAACTCGTGTTTGTATTGCGTCAGAATAAAAATTTGGGAAGGAAGAAGGCAAAACCAACTCAGACCCAGAAATCCTCTAGGAAATTGCCGCTCAAGAAACCAAAACTCGGCTGAGGCACCCAAAACCATGACAGAATGCCAGAATTGGAGCAAGCCAACAGCTGTGCCCTGATTGAAAAAGACCATTCCTTCCGTGTCTTGAACTCCATATTCCAGCCTCAAAATCAAAGCTCACATCAGAAAATTCATTACAAACCATGATAAAGAAGAAAAATGTGAAAAGATCCGAAGAACTGGAAGAGTCCTTTTTGATAGTGGGCTTGATTTAGTCACAAGGAAACAGGCTGTTTCCGGATTCCTCCACCCCTCCCAGCTGACTGGCTTTGGAAAACTCATTCAATTCACCTGAAAATCGCTGGCAAACTGATTTGGGGAATTAATTATCGTGCCCCTCTGCAAAAGGGTTCCATTTCTTTGTCCAAAACACAAAAACTCATGTTGGTCGTGCTGCCTACAGAATTCTAAGCATGACACGCTAATTGGATTTGTTTTTTATTTCAAAATGGATCTGCTGTCTAAACTCGTGTTTGTATTGCGTCAGAATACAAGATTTGGGAAGGAAGAAGGCAAAACCAACTCAGACCCAGAAATCATTCAGGAAATTGCCGCTCAAGAAACCAAAACTCGGCTGAGGCACCCAAATCCATGACAGAAAGCCAGAATTGGAGCAAGCCAACAGCTGTGCCCTGATTGAAAAAGACCATTCCTTCCGTGTCTTGAACTCCATATTCCAGCCTCAAAATCAAAGCTCACATCAGAAAATTCATTACAAACCATGAGAAAGAAGAAAACTGTGAAAAGAGCCAAAGAAATGCAAGAGTCCTTTTTGATAGTGGGCTTGATTTAGTCACAAGGAAACAGGCTGTTTCCGGATTCATCCACCCCTCCCAGCTGACTGGCTTTGGAAAACTCATTCAATTCACCTGAAAATCGCTGGCAAACTGATTTGTGGAATTAATTATCGTTCCCCTCTGCAAAAGGGTTCCATTTCTTTGTCCAAAACACAAAAACTCATGTTGGTCGTGCTGCCTCTAGAATTCTAAGCATGACACGCTAATTCGTTTTGGTTTTTATTTCATAGTGGATCTGCTGTCTAAACTCGTGTTTGTATTGCGTCAGAATACAAAATTTGGGAAGGAAGAAGGCAAAACCAACTCAGACCCAGAAATCCTTTAGGAAATTGCCGCTCAAGAAACCAAAACTCGGCTGAGGCACCCAAAACCATGACAGAAAGCCAGAATTGGAGCAAGCCAACAGCTGTGCCCTGATTGAAAAAGACCATTCCTTCCGGGTCTTGAACTCCATATTCCAGCCTCAAAATCAAAGCTCACATCAGAAAATTCATTACAAACCATGATAAAGAAGAAAAATGTGAAAAGAGCCAAAGAGATGAAAGAGTCCTTTTTGAGAGTGGGCTTGATTTAGTCACAAGGAAACAGGCTGTTTCCGGATTCATCAACCCCTCCCAGCTGACTGGCTTTGGAAAACTCATTCAATTCACCTGAAAATCGCTGGCAAACTGATTTGGGGAATTAATGATCGTTCCCCTCTGCAAAAGGGTTCCATTTCTTTTTCCAAAACACAAAAACTCATGTTGGTCGTGCTGCCTCTAGAATTCTAAGCATGACACGCCAATTGGTTTTGGTTTTTTTTTCTTTCATAATGGATCTGCTGTCTAAACTCGTGTTTGTATTGCGTCAGAATACAAAATTTGGGAAGGAAGAAGGCAAAACCAACTCAGACCCAGAAATCATTCAGGAAATTGCCGCTCAAGAAACCAAAACTCGGCTGAGGCACCCAAATCCATGACAGAAAGCCAAAATAGGAGCAAGCGAACAGCTGTGCCCTGATTGAAAATGATCATTACTTCCGTGTCTTGAACTCCATATTCCAGCCTCAAAATCAAAGCTCACATCAGAAAATTCATTACAAACCATGATAAAGAAGAAAAAATGAGAAGAGCCAAAGAAATGGAAGAGTCCTTTTTGATAGTGGGCTTGATTTAGTCACAAGGAAACAGGCTGTTTCCAGATTCATCCACCCCTCCCAGCTGACTGGCTTTGGAAAACTCATTCAATTCACCTGAAAATCGCTGGCAAACTGATTGGGGGAATTAATTATCGTTCCCCTCTGCAAAAGGCTTCCATTTCTTTGTCCAAAACACAAAAACTCATGTTGGTCGTGCTGCCTCTAGAATTCTAAGCATGACACGCTAATTGGTTTTGTTTTTTATTTCATAATGGATCTGCTGTGTAAACTCGTGTTTGTATTGCGTCAGAATACAAAATTTGGGAAGGAAGAAGGGAAAACCAACTCAGACCCAGAAATCCTTTAGGAAATTGCCGCTCAAGAAACCAAAACTCGGCTGAGGCACTCAAAACCATGACAGAAAGCCAGAATTGGAGCAAGCCAACAGCTGTTCCCTGATTGAAAAAGACCATTCCTTCCGTGTCTTGAACTCCATATTCCAGCCTCAAAATCAAAGCTCACATCAGAAAATTCATTACAAACCATGATAAAGAAGAGAAATGTGAAAAGAGCCAAAGAAATGGAAGAGTCCTTTTTGATAGTGGGCTTGATTTAGTCACAAGGAAACAGGCTGTTTCCGCATTCATTCACCCCTCCCAGCTGACTGGCTTTGGAAAACTCATTCCATTCACCTGGAAATCGCTGGCAAACTGGTTTGGGGAATTAATTATCGTTCCCCCTGCAAAAGGGTTCCATTTCTTTTTCCAAAACACAAAAACTCATGTTGGTCATGCTGCCTCTAGAATTCTAAGCATGACACGCATATTGGTTTTTTTTTTTTTTTTATTTCATAATGGATCTGCTGTCTAAACTCGTGTTTGTATTGCGTCAGAATACAAAATTTGGGAGGGAAGAAGGCAAAACCAACTCAGACCCAGAAATCCTTTAGGAAATTGCCGCTCAAGAAACCAAAACTCGGCTGAGGCACCCAAAACCATGACAGAAAGCCAGAATTGGAGCAAGCCAACAGCTGTGCCCTGATTGAAAAAGACCATTCCTTCCGTGTCTTGAACTCCATATTCCAGCCTCAAAATCAAAGCTCACATCAGAAAATACATTACAAACCATGATAAAGAAGAAAAATGTGAAAAGAGCCAAAGAAATGCAAGAGTCCTTTTTGATAGTGGGCTTGATTTAGTCACAAGGAAACAGGCTGTTTCCGGATTCATCCACCCCTCCCAGCTGACTGGCTTTGGAAAACTCATTCAATTCACCTGAAAATCGCTGGCAAACTGATTTGGGGAATTAATTATCGTTCCCCTCTGCAAAAGGGTTCCATTTCTTTGTCCAAAACACAAAACCTCATGTTGGTCGTGCTGCCTCTAGAATTCTAAGCATGACACGCTAATTCGTTTTGTTTTTTAGTTCATAATGGATCTGCTGTCTAAACTCGTGTTTGTATTGCGTCAGAATACAAAATTTGGGAAGGAAGAAGGCAAAACCAACTCAGACCCAGAAATCCTCTAGGAAATTGCCGCTCAAGAAACCAAAACTCGGCTGAGGCACCCAAAACCATGACAGAAAGCCAGAATTGGAGCAAGCCAACAGCTGTGCCCTGATTGAAAAAGACCATTCCTTCCGTGTCTTGAACTCCATATTCCAGCCTCAAAATCAAAGCTCACATCAGAAAATACATTACAAACCATGATAAAGAAGAAAAATGTGAAAAGAGCCAAAGAAATGGAAGAGTCCTTTTTGATAGTGGGCTTGATTTAGTCACAAGGAAACAGGCTGTTTCCGGATTCATCCACCCCTCCCAGCTGACTGGCTTTGGAAAACTCATTCAATTCACCTGAAAATCGCTGGCAAACTGATTTGGGGAATTAATTATCGTTCCCCTCTGCAAAAGGGTTCCATTTCTTTGTCCAAAACACAAAACCTCATGTTGGTCGTGCTGCCTCTAGAATTCTAAGCATGACACGCTAATTCGTTTTGTTTTTTAGTTCATAATGGATCTGCTGTCTAAACTCGTGTTTGTATTGCGTCAGAATACAAAATTTGGGAAGGAAGAAGGCAAAACCAACTCAGACCCAGAAATCCTCTAGGAAATTGCCGCTCAAGAAACCAAAACTCGGCTGAGGCACCCAAAACCATGACAGAAAGCCAGAATTGGAGCAAGCCAACAGCTGTGCCCTGATTGAAAAAGACCATTCCTTCCATGTCTTGAACTCCATATTCCAGCCTCAAAATCAAAGCTCACATCAGAAAATTCATTACAAACCATGATAAAGAAGAAAAATGTGAAAAGAGCCAAAGAGATGGAAGAGTCCTTTTTGATAGTGGGCTTGATTTAGTCACAAGGAAACAGGCTGTTTCCGGATTCATCAACCCCTCCCAGCTGACTGGCTTTGGAAAACTCATTCAATTCACCTGAAAATCGCTGGCAAACTGATTTGGGGAATTAATGATCGTTCCCCTCTGCAAAAGGGTTCCATTTCTTTTTCCAAAACACAAAAACTCATGTTGGTCGTGCTGCCTCTAGAATTCTAAGCATGACACGCTAATTGGTTTTGGTTTTTTTTTCTTTCATAATGGATCTGCTGTCTAAACTCGTGTTTGTATTGCGTCAGAATACAAAATTTGGGAAGGAAGAAGGCAAAACCAACTCAGACCCAGAAATCATTCAGGCAATTGCCGCTCAAGAAACCAAAACTTGGCTGAGGCACCCAAAACCATGACAGAAAGCCAGAATTGGAGCAAGCCAACAGCTGTGCCCTGATTGAAAAAGACCATTCCTTCCGTGTCTTGAACTCCATATTCCAGCCTCAAAATCAAAGCTCACATCAGAAAATTCATTACAAACCATGATAAAGAAGAAAAATGTGAAAAGAGCCAAAGAGATGGAAGAGTCCTTTTTGATAGTGGGCTTGATTTAGTCACAAGGAAACAGGCTGTTTCCGGATTCATCCACCCCTCCCAGCTGACTGGCTTTGGAAAACTCATTCAATTCACCTGAAAATCGCTGGCAAACTGATTTGGGGAATTAATTATCGTTCCCCTCTGCAAAAGGGTTCCATTTCTTTGTCCAAAACACAAAACCTCATGTTGGTCATGCTGCCTCTAGAATTCTAAGCATGACACGCTAATTGGTTTTGTTTTTTAGTTCATAATGGATCTGCTGTCTAAACTCGTGTTTGTATTGCGTCAGAATACAAAATTTGGGAATGAAGAAGGCAAAACAAACTCAGACCCAGAAATCCTTTAGGAAATTGCCGCTCAAGAAACCAAAACTCGGCTGAGGCACCCAAAACCATGACAGTAAGCCAGCATTGGAGCAAGCCAACAGCTGTGCCCTGACTGAAAAAGACCATTCCTTCCGTGTCTTGAACTCCATATTCCAGCCTCAAAATCAAAGCTCACATCAGAAAATTCATTACAAACCATGATAAAGAAGAAAAATGTGAAAAGAGCCAAAGAAATGGAAGAGTCCTTTTTGATAGTGGGCTTGATTTAGTCACAAGGAAACAGGCTGTTTCCGGATTCATCCACCCCTCCCAGATGACTGGCTTTGGAAAACTCATTCAATTCACCTGAAAATCGCTGGCAAACTGATTTGGGGAATTAGTTATCATTCCCCTCTGCAAAAGGGTTCCATTTCTTTTTCCAAAGCACAAAAACTCATGTTGGTCGTGCTGCCTCTAGAATTCTAAGCATGACACGCTAATTCGTTTTGGTTTTTTTGATTTCATAATGGATCTGCTGTCTAAACTCGTGTTTGTGTTGCTTCAGAATACAAAATTTGGGAAGGAAGAAGGCAAAACCAACTCACACCCAGAAATCATTTAGGAAATTGCCGCTCAAGAAACCAAAACTCAGCTGAGGCACCCAAAACCATGACAGAAAGCCAGAATTGGAGCAAGCCAACAGCTGTGCCCTGATTGAAAAAGACCATTCCTTCCGTGTCTTGAACTCCATATTCCAGCCTCAAAATCAAAGCTCACATCAGAAAATTCATTACAAACCATGATAAAGAAGAAAAATGTGAAAAGAGCCAAAGAAATGGAAGAGTCCTTTTTGAGAGTGGGCTTGATTTAGTCACAAGGAAACAGGCTGTTTCCGGATTCATCCACCCCTCCCAGCTGACTGGCTTTGGAAAACTCATTCAATTCACCTGAAAATCGCTGGCAAACTGATTTGGGGAATGAATTATCGTTCCCCTCTGCAAAAGGCTTCCATTTCTTTTTCCAAAACACAAAAACTCATGTTGGTCGTGCTGCCTCTAGAATTCTAAGCATGACACGCTAATTGGTTTTGTTTTTTATTTCATAATGGATCTGCTGTGTAAACTCGTGTTTGTATTGCGTCAGAATACAAAATTTGGGAAGGAAGAAGGGAAAACCAACTCAGACCCAGAAATCCTTTAGGAAATTGCCGCTCAAGAAACCAAAACTCGGCTGAGGCACTCAAAACCATGACAGAAAGCCAGAATTGGAGCAAGCCAACAGCTGTTCCCTGATTGAAAAAGACCATTCCTTCCGTGTCTTGAACTCCATATTCCAGCCTCAAAATCAAAGCTCACATCAGAAAATTCATTACAAACCATGATAAAGAAGAGAAATGTGAAAAGAGCCAAAGAAATGGAAGAGTCCTTTTTGATAGTGGGCTTGATTTAGTCACAAGGAAACAGGCTGTTTCCGCATTCATTCACCCCTCCCAGCTGACTGGCTTTAGAAAACTCATTCAATTCACCTGGAAATCGCTGGCAAACTGGTTTGGGGAATTAATTATCGTTCCCCCTGCAAAAGGGTTCCATTTCTTTTTCCAAAACACAAAAACTCATGTTGGTCATGCTGCCTCTAGAATTCTAAGCATGACACGCATATTGGTTTTTTTTTTTTTTTTATTTCATAATGGATCTGCTGTCTAAACTCGTGTTTGTATTGCGTCAGAATACAAAATTTGGGAGGGAAGAAGGCAAAACCAACTCAGACCCAGAAATCCTTTAGGAAATTGCCGCTCAAGAAACCAAAACTCGGCTGAGGCACCCAAAACCATGACAGAAAGCCAGAATTGGAGCAAGCCAACAGCTGTGCCCTGATTGAAAAAGACCATTCCTTCCGTGTCTTGAACTCCATATTCCAGCCTCAAAATCAAAGCTCACATCAGAAAATACATTACAAACCATGATAAAGAAGAAAAATGTGAAAAGAGCCAAAGAAATGCAAGAGTCCTTTTTGATAGTGGGCTTGATTTAGTCACAAGGAAACAGGCTGTTTCCGGATTCATCCACCCCTCCCAGCTGACTGGCTTTGGAAAACTCATTCAATTCACCTGAAAATCGCTGGCAAACTGATTTGGGGAATTAATTATCGTTCCCCTCTGCAAAAGGGTTCCATTTCTTTGTCCAAAACACAAAACCTCATGTTGGTCGTGCTGCCTCTAGAATTCTAAGCATGACACGCTAATTCGTTTTGTTTTTTAGTTCATAATGGATCTGCTGTCTAAACTCGTGTTTGTGTTGCGTCAGAATACAAAATTTGGGAAGGAAGAAGGCAAAACCAACTCAGACCCAGAAATCCTCTAGGAAATTGCCGCTCAAGAAACCAAAACTCGGCTGAGGCACCCAAAACCATGACAGAAAGCCAGAATTGGAGCAAGCCAACAGCTGTGCCCTGATTGAAAAAGACCATTCCTTCCATGTCTTGAACTCCATATTCCAGCCTCAAAATCAAAGCTCACATCAGAAAATTCATTACAAACCATGATAAAGAAGAAAAATGTGAAAAGAGCCAAAGAGATGGAAGAGTGCTTTTTGATAGTGGGCTTGATTTAGTCACAAGGAAACAGGCTGTTTCCGGATTCATCAACCCCTCCCAGCTGACTGGCTTTGGAAAACTCATTCAATTCACCTGAAAATCGCTGGCAAACTGATTTGGGGAATTAATGATCGTTCCCCTCTGCAAAAGGGTTCCATTTCTTTTTCCAAAACACAAAAACTCATGTTGGTCGTGCTGCCTCTAGAATTCTAAGCATGACACGCTAATTGGTTTTGGTTTTTTTTTCTTTCATAATGGATCTGCTGTCTAAACTCGTGTTTGTATTGCGTCAGAATACAAAATTTGGGAAGGAAGAAGGCAAAACCAACTCAGACCCAGAAATCATTCAGGCAATTGCCGCTCAAGAAACCAAAACTTGGCTGAGGCACCCAAAACCATGACAGAAAGCCAGAATTGGAGCAAGCCAACAGCTGTGCCCTGATTGAAAAAGACCATTCCTTCCGTGTCTTGAACTCCATATTCCAGCCTCAAAATCAAAGCTCACATCAGAAAATTCATTACAAACCATGATAAAGAAGAAAAATGTGAAAAGAGCCAAAGAGATGGAAGAGTCCTTTTTGATAGTGGGCTTGATTTAGTCACAAGGAAACAGGCTGTTTCCGGATTCATCCACCCCTCCCAGCTGACTGGCTTTGGAAAACTCATTCAATTCACCTGAAAATCGCTGGCAAACTGATTTGGGGAATTAATTATCGTTCCCCTCTGCAAAAGGGTTCCATTTCTTTGTCCAAAACACAAAACCTCATGTTGGTCGTGCTGCCTCTAGAATTCTAAGCATGACACGCTAATTGGTTTTGTTTTTTAGTTCATAATGGATCTGCTGTCTAAACTCGTGTTTGTATTGCGTCAGAATACAAAATTTGGGAATGAAGAAGGCAAAACCAACTCAGACCCAGAAATCCTTTAGGAAATTGCCGCTCAAGAAACCAAAACTCGGCTGAGGCACCCAAAACCATGACAGAAAGCCAGCATTGGAGCAAGCCAACAGCTGTGCCCTGACTGAAAAAGACCATTCCTTCCGTGTCTTGAACTCCATATTCCAGCCTCAAAATCAAAGCTCACATCAGAAAATTCATTACAAACCATGATAAAGAAGAAAAATGTGAAAAGAGCCAAAGAAATGGAAGAGTCCTTTTTGATAGTGGGCTTGATTTAGTCACAAGGAAACAGGCTGTTTCCGGATTCATCCACCCCTCCCAGCTGACTGGCTTTGGAAAACTCATTCAATTCACCTGAAAATCGCTGGCAAACTGATTTGGGGAATTAGTTATCATTCCCCTCTGCAAAAGGGTTCCATTTCTTTTTCCAAAGCACAAAAACTCATGTTGGTCGTGCTGCCTCTAGAATTCTAAGCATGACACGCTAATTGGTTTTTTTTTTTTTATTTCATAATGTATCTGCTGTCTAAACGCGTGTTTGTATTGCGTCAGAATACAAAATTTGGGAGGGAAGAAGGCAAAACCAACTCAGACCCAGAAATCATTTAGGAAATTGCCGCTCAAGAAACCAAAACTCGGCTGAGGCACCCAAATCCATGACAGAAAGCCATAATAGGAGCAAGCGAACAGCTGTGCCCTGATTGAAAATGACCATTCCTTCCGTGTCTTGAACTCCATATTCCAGCCTCAAAATCAAAGCTCACATCAGAAAATTCATTACAAACCATGATAAAGAAGAAAAATGTGAGAAGAGCCAAAGAAATGGAAGAGTCCTTTTTGATAGTGGGCTTGATTTAGTCACAAGGAAACAGGCTGTTTCCGGATTCATCCACCCCTCCCAGCTGACTGGCTTTGGAAAACTCATTCAATTCACCTGAAAATCGCTGGCAAACTGATTGGGGGAATTAATTATCGTTCCCCTCTGCAAAAGGGTTCCATTTCTTTGTCCAAAACACAAAAACTCATGTTGGTCGTGCTGCCTCTAGAATTCTAAGCATGACACGCTAATTCGTTTTGGTTTTTTTCATTTCATAATGGATCTGCTGTCTAAACTCGTGTTTGTGTTGCGTCAGAATACAAAATTTGGGAAGGAAGAAGGCAAAACCAACTCAGACCCAGAAATCCTTTAGGAAATTGCCGCTCAAGAAACCAAAACTTGGCTGAGGCACCCAAAACCATGACAGAAAGCCAGAATTGGAGCAAGCCAACAGCTGTGCCCTGATTGAAAAAGACCATTCCTTCCGTGTCTGGAACTCCATATTCCAGCCTCAAAATCAAAGCTCACATCAGAAAATTCATTACAAACCATGATAAAGAAGAAAAATGTGAAAAGTTCCGAAGAACTGGAAGAGTCCTTTTTGATAGTGGGCTTGATTTAGTCACAAGGAAACAGGCTGTTTCCGGATTCATCCACCCCTCCCAGCTGACTGGCTTTGGAAAACTCATTCAATTCACCTGAAAATCGCTGGCAAACTGATTGGGGGAATTAATTATCGTTCCCCTCTGCAAAAGGGTTCCATTTCTTTGTCCAAAACACAAAAACTCATGTTGGTCGTGCTGCCTCTAGAATTCTAAGCATGACACGCTAATTCCTTTTGGTATTTTTTTTTTTATTTCATAGTGGATCTGCTGTCTAAACTCGTGTTTGTATTGCGTCAGAATACAAAATTTAGGAAGGAAGAAGTCAAAACCAACTCAGACCCAGAAATCATTAGGAAATTGCCGCTCAAGAAACCAAAACGCGGCTGAAGGACCCAAAACCATGACAGAAAGCCAGAATTGGAGCAAGCCAACAGCTGTGCCCTGATTGAAAAAGACCATTCCTTCTGTGTCTTGAACTCCATATTCCAGCCTCAAAATCAAAGCTCACATCAGAAAATTCATTACAAACCATGATAAAGAAGAAAAATGTGAAAAGAGCCAAAGAACTGGAAGAGTCCTTTTTGATTGTGGGCTTGATTTAGTCACAAGGAAACAGGCTGTTTCCGGATTCATCCACCCCTCCCAGCTGACTGGCTTTGGAAAACACTTTCAATTCAAGTGAAAATCACTGTCAACTGATTTGGGGAATTAATGATCGTTCCCCTCTGCAAAAGGGTTCCATTTCTTTTTCCAAAACACAAAACCTCATGTTGGTCGTGCTGCCTCTAGAATTCTAAGCATGACACGCTAATTGGTTTTGTTTTTTCTTTCATAATGTATCTGCTGTCTAAACTCGTGTTTGTATTGTGTCAGAATACAAAATTTGGGAAGGAAGAAGGCAAAACCAACTCAGACCCAGAAATCATTTAGGAAATTGCCGCTCAAGAAACCAAAACTCGGCTGAGGCACCCAAAAGCATAACAGAAAGCCAGAATTGGAGCAAGCCAACAGCTGTGCCCTGATTGAAAAAGACCATTCCTTCCGTGTCTTGAACTCCATATTCCAGCCTCAAAATCAAAGCTCACATCAGAAAATTCATTACAAACCATGATAAAGAAGAAAAAAGTGAGAAGAGCCAAAGAAATGGAAGAGTCCTTTTTGATTGTGGGCTTGATTTAGTCACAAGGAAACAGGCTGTTTCCGGATTCATCCACCCCTCCCAGCTGACTGGCTTTGGAAATCTCATTCAATTCACCTGAAAATCGCTGGCACACTGATTTGGGGAATTAATTATCGTGCCCCTCTGCAAAAGGGTTCCATTTCTTTGTCCAAAACACAAAAACTCATGTTGGTCGTGCTGCCTCTAGAATTCTAAGCATGACACGCTAATTGGTTTTGTTTTGTTTTTTTTTCTTTCATAATGGATCTGCTGTCTAAACTCGTGTTTGTATTGCGTCAGAATACAAAATTTGGGAAGGAAGAAGGCAAAACCAACTCAGACCCAGAAATCATTTAGGAAATTGCCACTCAAGAGACCCAAACTCGGCTGAGGCACCCAAAACCATGACAGAAAGCCAGAATTGGAGCAAGCCAAGAGCTGTGCCCTGATTGAAAAAGACCATTCCTTCCGTGTCTTGAACTCCATATTCCAGCCTCAAAATCAAAGCTCACATCAGAAAATTCATTACAAACCATGATAAAGAAGAAAAATGTGAAAAGATCCGAAGAACTGGAAGAGTACTTTTTGATAGTGGGCTTGATTTAGTCACAAGGAAACAGGCTGTTTCGGGATTCATCCACCCCTCCCAGCTGACTGGCTTTGGAAAACTCATTCAATTCACCTGAAAATCGCTGGCAAACTGATTTGGGGAATTCATTATCGTTCCCCTCTGCAAAAGGGTTCCATTTCTTTTTCCAAAACAGAAAAACTCATGTTGGTCGTGCTGCCTCTAGAATTCTAAGCATGACACGCTAATTCGTTTTAGTTTTTTTTTTTATTTCATAATGGATCTGCTGTCTAAACTCGTGTTTGTATTGCGTCAGAATACAAAATTTGGGAAGGAAGAAGGCAAAAGCAACTCAGACCCAGAAATCCTTTAGGAAATTGCCGCTCAAGAAACCAAAAC
This sequence comes from Oryctolagus cuniculus, assembly GCF_964237555.1. Taxonomy (NCBI): domain Eukaryota; kingdom Metazoa; phylum Chordata; class Mammalia; order Lagomorpha; family Leporidae; genus Oryctolagus; species Oryctolagus cuniculus. The sequence goes on from NW_027208335.1 coordinate 28,779, forward strand.
TCGGCTGAGGAACCCAAATCCATGACAGAAAGCCAGAATTGGAGCAAGATAACAGCTATGCCCTGATTGAAAAAGACCATTCCTTCCGTGTCTTGAACTCCATATTCCAGCCTCAAAATCAAAGCTCACATCAGAAAATTCATTACAAACCATGAGAAAGAAGAAAAATGTGAAAAGAGCCAAAGAAATGCAAGAGTCCTTTTTGATTGTGGGCTTGATTTAGTCACAAGGAAACAGGCTGTTTCCGGATTCATCCAGCCCTCCCAGCTGACTGGCTTTGGAAAACTTATTCAATTCACCTGAAAATCGCTGGCAAACTGATTTGGGGAATTAATTATCGTTCCCCACTGCAAAAGGGTTCCATTTCTTTGTCCAAAACACAAAAACTCATGTTGGTCGTGCTGCCTCTAGAATTCTAAGCATGACACGCTAATTGGTTTTGTTTTTTATTTCATAGTGGATCTGCTGTCTAAACTCGTGTTTGTATTGCGTCAGAATAAAAATTTGGGAAGGAAGAAGGCAAAACCAACTCAGACCCAGAAATCCTCTAGGAAATTGCCGCTCAAGAAACCAAAACTCGGCTGAGGCACCCAAAACCATGACAGAATGCCAGAATTGGAGCAAGCCAACAGCTGTGCCCTGATTGAAAAAGACCATTCCTTCCGTGTCTTGAACTCCATATTCCAGCCTCAAAATCAAAGCTCACATCAGAAAATTCATTACAAACCATGATAAAGAAGAAAAATGTGAAAAGATCCGAAGAACTGGAAGAGTCCTTTTTGATAGTGGGCTTGATTTAGTCACAAGGAAACAGGCTGTTTCCGGATTCCTCCACCCCTCCCAGCTGACTGGCTTTGGAAAACTCATTCAATTCACCTGAAAATCGCTGGCAAACTGATTTGGGGAATTAATTATCGTGCCCCTCTGCAAAAGGGTTCCATTTCTTTGTCCAAAACACAAAAACTCATGTTGGTCGTGCTGCCTACAGAATTCTAAGCATGACACGCTAATTGGATTTGTTTTTTATTTCAAAATGGATCTGCTGTCTAAACTCGTGTTTGTATTGCGTCAGAATACAAGATTTGGGAAGGAAGAAGGCAAAACCAACTCAGACCCAGAAATCATTCAGGAAATTGCCGCTCAAGAAACCAAAACTCGGCTGAGGCACCCAAATCCATGACAGAAAGCCAGAATTGGAGCAAGCCAACAGCTGTGCCCTGATTGAAAAAGACCATTCCTTCCGTGTCTTGAACTCCATATTCCAGCCTCAAAATCAAAGCTCACATCAGAAAATTCATTACAAACCATGAGAAAGAAGAAAACTGTGAAAAGAGCCAAAGAAATGCAAGAGTCCTTTTTGATAGTGGGCTTGATTTAGTCACAAGGAAACAGGCTGTTTCCGGATTCATCCACCCCTCCCAGCTGACTGGCTTTGGAAAACTCATTCAATTCACCTGAAAATCGCTGGCAAACTGATTTGTGGAATTAATTATCGTTCCCCTCTGCAAAAGGGTTCCATTTCTTTGTCCAAAACACAAAAACTCATGTTGGTCGTGCTGCCTCTAGAATTCTAAGCATGACACGCTAATTCGTTTTGGTTTTTATTTCATAGTGGATCTGCTGTCTAAACTCGTGTTTGTATTGCGTCAGAATACAAAATTTGGGAAGGAAGAAGGCAAAACCAACTCAGACCCAGATATCATTCAGGAAATTGCCGCTCAAGAAACCAAAACTCGGCTGAGGCATCCAAATCCATGACAGAAAACCAGAATTGGAGCAAGCCAACAGCTGTGCCCTGATTGAAAAAGACCATTCCTTCCGTGTCTTGAACTCCATATTCCAGCCTCAAAATCAAAGCTCACATCAGAAAATTCATTACAAACCATGATAAAGAAGAAAAATGTGAAAAGAGCCAAAGAAATGCAAGAGTCCTTTTTGATAGTGGGCTTGATTTAGTCACAAGGAAACAGGCTGTTTCCGGATTCATCCACCCCTCCCAGCTGACTGGCTTTGGAAAACTCATTCAATTCACCTGAAAATCGCTGGCAAACTGATTTGGGGAATTAATGATCGTTCCCCTCTGCAAAAGGGTTCCATTTCTTTTTCCAAAACACAAAAACTCATGTTGGTCGTGCTGCCTCTAGAATTCTAAGCATGACACGCTAATTCGTTTTGGTTTTTTTTTATTTCATAATGGATCTGCTGTCTAAACTCGTGTTTGTATTGCGTCAGAGTACAAAATTTGGGAAGAAAGAAGGCAAAACCAACTCAGACCCAGAAATCCTTTAGGAAATTTCCGCTCCAGAAACCAAAACTCGGCTGAGGCACCCAAATCCATGACAGAAAGCCAGAATTGGAGCAAGCCAACAGCTGTGCCCTGATTGAAAAAGACCATTCCTTCCGTGTCTTGAACTCCATATTCCAGCCTCAAAATCAAAGCTCACATCAGAAAATTCATTACAAACCATGATAAAGAAGAAAAATGTGAAAAGAGCCAAAGAAATGCAAGAGTCCTTTTTGATAGTGGGCTTGATTTAGTCCCAAGGAAACAGGCTGTTTCCGGATTCATCCACCCCTCCCAGCTGACTGGCTTTGGAAAACTCATTCAATTCACCTGAACATCGCTGGCACACTGATTTGGGGAATTAATGATCGTTCCCCTCTGCAAAAGGGTTCCATTTCTTTTTCCAAAACACAAAAACTCATGTTGGTCGTGCTGCCTCTAGAATTCTAAGCATGACACGCTAATTCGTTTTGGTTTTTATTTCATAATGGATCTGCTGTCTAACCTCGTGTTTGTATTGCGTCAGAATACAAAATTTAGGAAGGAACAAGGCAAAAATAACTCAGACCCAGAAATCATTTAGGAAATTGCCGCTCAAGAATCCAAAACTCGGCTGAGGCACCCAAAACCATGACAGAAAGCCAGAATTGGAGCAAGCCAACAGCTGTGCCCTGATTGAAAAAGACCATTCCTTCCGTGTCTTGAACTCCATATTCCAGCCTCAAAATCAAAGCTCACATCAGAAAATTCATTACAAACCATGATAAAGAAGAAAAATGTGAAAAGAGCCAAAGAAATGCAAGAGTCCTTTTTGATAGTGGGCTTGATTTAGTCACAAGGAAACAGGCTGTTTCCGGATTCATCCACGCCTCCCAGCTGACTGGCTTTGGAAAACTCATTCAATTCACCTGGAAATCGCTGGCAAACTGATTGGGGGAATTAATTATCGTTCCCCTCTGCAAAAGGGTTCCATTTCTTTTTCCAAAACACAAAAACTCATGTTGGTCGTGCTGCCTCTAGAATTCTAAGCATGACACGCTAATTCGTTTTGTTTTTTATTTCATAATGGATCTGCTGTCTAAACTCGTGTTTGTATTGCGTCAGCATACAAAATTTGGGAACGAAGAAGGCAAAACCAACTCAGACCCAGAAATCATTCAGGAAATTGCTGCTCAAGAAACCAAAACTCGGCTGAGGCACCCAAATCCATGACAGAAAGCCAAAATTGGAGCAAGCCAACAGCTGTGCCCTGATTGAAAAAGACCATTCCTTCCGTGTCTTGAACTCCATATTCCAGCCTCAAAATCAAAGCTCACATCAGAAAATTCATTACAAACCATGATAAAGAAGAAAAATGTGAAAAGAGCCAAAGCAATGGAAGAGTCCTTTTTGATAGTGGGCTTGATTTAGTCACAAGGAAACAGGCTGTTTCCGGATTCATCCACCCCTCCCAGCTGACTGGCTTTGGAAAACTCATTCAATTCACCTGAACATCGCTGGCACACTGATTTGGAGAATTAATGATCGTTCCCCTCTGCAAAAGGGTTCCATTTCTTTGTCCAAAACACAAAAACTCATGTTGGTCGTGCTGCCTCTAGAATTCTAAGCATGACACGCTAATTCGTTTTGTTTTTTTCATTTCATAATGGATCTGCTGTCTAAACTCGTGTTTGTATTGCGTCAGAATACAAAATTTGGGAAGGAAGAAGGCAAAACCAACTCAGACCCAGAAATCATTTAGGAAATTGCCGTTCAAGAAACCAAAACTCGGCTGAGGCACCAAAAACCATGACAGGAAGCCAGAATTGGAGCAAGCCAACAGCTGTGCCCTGATTGAAAAAGACCATTCCTTCCGGGTCTCGAACTCCATATTCCAGCCTCAAAATCAAAGCTCACATCAGAAAATTCATTACAAACCATGATGAAGAAGAAAAAAGTGAGAAGAGCCAAAGAGATGGAAGAGTCCTTTTTGATAGTGGGCTTGATTTAGTCACAAGGAAACAGGCTGTTTCCGGATTCATCCACCTCTCCCAGCTGACTGGCTTTGGAAAACTCATTCAATTCACCTGAAAATCGCTGGCAAACTGATTTGGGGAATTAATTATCGTTCCCCTCTGCAAAAGGGTTCCATTTCTTTTTCCAAAACAGAAAAACTCATGTTGGTCGTGCTGCCTCTAGAATTCTAAGCATGACACGATAATTCGTTTTAGTTTTTTTTTTTCTTTCATAATGCATCTGCTGTCTAAACTCGTGTTTGTATTGCGTCAGAATACAAAATTTGGGAAGGAAGAAGGCAAAACGAACTCAGACCCAGAAATCCTTTAGGAAATTGCCGCTCAAGAAACCAAAACTCGGCTGAGGCACCCAAAACCATGACAGAAAGCCAGAATTGGAGCAAGCCAACAGCTGTGCCCTGATTGAAAAAGACCATTCCTTCCGTGTCTCGAACTCCATATTCCAGCCTCAAAATCAAAGCTCACATCAGAAAATTCATTACAAACCATGATAAAGAAGAGAAAAGTGAGAAGAGCCAAAGAAATGGAAGAGTCCTTTTTGATAGTGGGCTTGATTTAGTCACAAGGAAACAGGCTGTTTCCGGATTCATCCACGCCTCCCAGCTGACTGGCTTTGAAAAACTCATTCAATTCACCTGAAAATCACTGGCAAACTGATTTGGGCAATTAATTTTCATTCCCCTCTGCAAAAGGGTTCCATTTTTTTTTTCCAAAACACAAAAACTCATGTTGGTCGTGCTGCCTCTAGAATTCTAAGCATGACACGCTAATTGGTTTTGTTTTTTTTTTATTTCATAGTGGATCTGCTGTCTAAACTCGTGTTTGTATTGCGTCAGAATACAAAATTTGGGAAGGAAGAAGGCAAAACCAACTCAGACCCGGAAATCATTTAGGAAATTGCCGCTCAAGAAACCAAAACTCGGCTGAGGCACCCAAAACCATGACAGAAAGCCAGAATTGGAGCAAGCCAACAGCTGTGCCCTGATTGAAAAAGACCATTCCTTCCGTGTCTTGAACTCCATATTCCAGCCTCAAAATCAAAGCTCACATCAGAAAATTCATTACAAACCATGATAAAGAAGAGAAAAGTGAGAAGAGCCAAAGAAATGCAAGAGTCCTTTTTGATAGTGGGCTTGATTTAGTCACAAGGAAACAGGCTGTTTCCGGATTCATCCACCCCTCCCAGCTGACTGGCTTTGGAAAACTCATTCAATTCACCTGAAAATCGCTGGCAAACTGATTTGGGGAATTAATTATCGTGCCCCTCTGCAAAAGGGATCCATTTCTTTCTCCAAAACACAAAAACTCACGTTGGTCGGGCTGCCTCTAGAATTCTAAGCATGACACGCTCATTGGTTTTGGTTTTTGTTTCATAATGGATCTGCTGTCTAAACTCGTGTTTGTATTGCGTCAGAATACAAAATTTGGGAAGGAAGAAGGCAAAACCAACTCAGACCCAGAAATCATTCAGGAAATTGCCGCTCAAGAAACCAAAACTCGGCTGAGGCACCCAAAACCATGACAGAAAGCCAGAATTGGAGCAAGCCAACAGCTGTGCCCTGATTGAAAAAGACCATCCCTTCCGTGTCTTGAACTCCATATTCCAGCCTCAAAATCAAAGCTCACATCAGAAAATTCATTACAAACCATGATAAAGAAGAGAAAAGTGAGAAGAGCCAAAGAAATGGAAGAGTCCTTTTTGATAGTGGGCTTGATTTAGTCACAAGGAAACAGGCTGTTTCCGGATTCATCCACGCCTCCCAGCTGACTGGCTTTGAAAAACTCATTCAATTCACCTGAAAATCACTGGCAAACTGATTTGGGGAATTAATTATCGTTCCCCTCTGCAAAAGGGTTCCATTTTTTTTTTCCAAAACACAAAAACTCATGTTGGTCGTGCTGCCTCTAGAATTCTAAGCATGACAGGCTAATTGGTTTTGGTTTTTTTTTTATTTCATAGTGGATCTGCTGTCTAAACTCGTGTTTGTATTGCGTCAGAATACAAAATTTGGGAAGGAAGAAGGCAAAACCAACTCAGACCCGGAAATCATTTAGGAAATTGCCACTCAAGAAACCAAAACTCGGCTGAGGCACCCAAAACCATGACAGAAAGCCAGAATTGGAGCAAGCCAACAGCTGTGCCCTGATTGAAAAAGACCATTCCTTCCGTGTCTTGAACTCCATATTCCAGCCTCAAAATCAAAGCTCACATCAGAAAATTCATTACAAACCATGATAAAGAAGAGAAAAGTGAGAAGAGCCAAAGAAATGCAAGAGTCCTTTTTGATAGTGGGCTTGATTTAGTCACAAGGAAACAGGCTGTTTCCGGATTCATCCACCCCTCCCAGCTGACTGGCTTTGGAAAACTCATTCAATTCACCTGAAAATCGCTGGCAAACTGATTTGGGGAATTAATTATCGTGCCCCTCTGCAAAAGGGTTCCATTTCTTTGTCCAAAACACAAAAATTCATGTTGGTCGGGCTGCCTCTAGAATTCCAAGCATGACGCTCATTGGTTTTGGGTTTTTTTTTATTTCATACTGGATCTGCTGTCTAAACTCGTGTTTGTATTGCGTCAGAATACAAAATTTGGGAAGGAAGAAGGCAAAACCAACTCAGACCCAGAAATCCTTTAGGAAATTGCCGCTCAAGAAACCAAAACTCGACTGAGGCACCCAAAACCATGACAGAAAGCCAGAATTGGAGCAAGCCAACAGCTGTGCCCTGATTGAAAAAGACCATTCCTTCCGTGTCTTGAACTCCATATTCCAGCCTCAAAATCAAAGCTCACATCAGAAAATTCATTACAAACCATGATAAAGAAGAAAAATGTGAAAAGATCCGAAGAACTGGAAGAGTGCTTTTTGATAGTGGGCTTGATTTAGTCACAAGGAAACAGGCTGTTTCCGGATTCATCCACCCCTCCCAGCTGACTGGCTTTGGAAAACTCATTCAATTCACCTGAAAATCGCTGGCAAACTGATTTGGGGAATTAATTGTCGTTCCCCTCTGCAAAAGGGTTCCATTTCTTTGTCCAAAACACAAAAACTCATGTTGGTCGTGCTGCCTCTAGAATTCTAAGCATGACACACTCATTGGTTTTGGTTTTTTTTTATTTCATAGTGGATCTGTTGTCTAAACTCGTGTTTGTATTGCGTCAGAATACAAAATTTGGGAAGGAAGAAGGCAAAACCAACTCAGACCCGGAAATCATTTAGGAAATTGCCGCTCAAGAAACCAAAACTCGGCTGAGGCACCCAAAACCATGACAGAAAGCCAGAATTGGAGCATGCCAACAGCTGTGCCCTGATTGAAAAAGACCATTCCTTCCGTGTCTTGAACTCCATATTCCAGCCTCAGAATCAAAGCTCACATCAGAAAATTCATTACAAACCATGATAAAGAAGAGAAAAGTGAGAAGAGCCAAAGAAATGGAAGAGTCCTTTTTGATAGTGGGCTTGATTTAATCACAAGGAAACAGCTGTTTCCGGATTCATCCACCCCTCCCAGCTGACTGGCTTTGGAAAACTCATTCAATTCACCTGAAAATCGCTGGCAAACTGATTTGGGGAATTAATTATCGTGCCCCTCTGCAAAAGGGTTCCATTTCTTTGTCCAAAACACAAAAACTCATGTTGGTCGTGCTGCCTCTAGATTCTAAGCATGACACGCTCATTGGCTTTGGTTTTTGTTTCATAATGGATCTGCTGTCTAAACTCGTGTTTGTATTGCGTCAGAATACAAAATTTGGGAAGGAAGAAGGCAAAACCAACTCAGACCCAGAAATCCTTTAGGAAATTGCCGCTCAAGAAACCAAAACTCGGCTGAGGCACCCAAAACCATGACAGAAAGCCAGAATTGGAGCAAGCCAACAGCTGTGCCCTGATTGAAAAAGACCATTCCTTCCGTGTCTCGAACTCCATATTCCAGCCTCAAAATCAAAGCTCACATCAGAAAATTCATTACAAACCATGATAAAGAAGAGAAAAGTGAGAAGAGCCAAAGAAATGGAAGAGTTCTTTTTGATAGTGGGCTTGATTTAGTCACAAGGAAACAGGCTGTTTCCGGATTCATCCACGCCTCCCAGCTGACTGGCTTTGAAAAACTCATTCAATTCACCTGAAAATCACTGGCAAACTGATTTGGGCAATTAATTTTCATTCCCCTCTGCAAAAGGGTTCCATTTTTTTTTTCCAAAACACAAAAACTCATGTTGGTCGTGCTGCCTCTAGAATTCTAAGCATGACACGCTAATTGGTTTTGGTTTTTTTTTATTTCATAGTGGATCTGCTGTCTAAACTCGTGTTTGTATTGCGTCAGAATACAAAATTTGGGAAGGAAGAAGGCAAAACCAACTCAGACCCGGAAATTATTTAGGAAATTGCCGCTCAAGAAACCAAAACTCGGCTGAGGCACCCAAAACCATGACAGAAAGCCAGAATTGGAGCAAGCCAACAGCTGTGCCCTGATTGAAAAAGACCATTCCTTCCGTGTCTTGAACTCCATATTCCAGCCTCAAAATCAAAGCTCACATCAGAAAATTCATTACAAACCATGATAAAGAAGAGAAAAGTGAGAAGAGCCAAAGAAATGCAAGAGTCCTTTTTGATAGTGGGCTTGATTTAGTCACAAGGAAACAGGCTGTTTCCGGATTCATCCACCCCTCCCAGCTGACTGGCTTTGGAAAACTCATTCAATTCACCTGAAAATCGCTGGCAAACTGATTTGGGGAATTAATTATCGTGCCCCTCTGCAAAAGGGATCCATTTCTTTCTCCAAAACACAAAAACTCACGTTGGTCGGGCTGCCTCTAGAATTCTAAGCATGACACGCTCATTGGTTTTGGTTTTTGTTTCATAATGGATCTGCTGTCTAAACTCGTGTTTGTATTGCGTCAGAATACAAAATTTGGGAAGGAAGAAGGCAAAACCAACTCAGACCCAGAAATCATTCAGGAAATTGCCGCTCAAGAAACCAAAACTCGGCTGAGGCACCCAAAACCATGACAGAAAGCCAGAATTGGAGCAAGCCAACAGCTGTGCCCTGATTGAAAAAGACCATCCCTTCCGTGTCTTGAACTCCATATTCCAGCCTCAAAATCAAAGCTCACATCAGAAAATTCATTACAAACCATGATAAAGAAGAGAAAAGTGAGAAGAGCCAAAGAAATGGAAGAGTCCTTTTTGATAGTGGGCTTGATTTAGTCACAAGGAAACAGGCTGTTTCCGGATTCATCCACGCCTCCCAGCTGACTGGCTTTGAAAAACTCATTCAATTCACCTGAAAATCACTGGCTAACTGATTTGGGCAATTAATTATCGTTCCCCTCTGCAAAAGGGTTCCATTTTTTTTTTCCAAAACACAAAAACTCATGTTGGTCGTGCTGCCTCTAGAATTCTAAGCATGACAGGCTAATTGGTTTTGGTTTTTTTTTATTTCATAGTGGATCTGCTGTCTAAACTCGTGTTTGTATTGCGTCAGAATACAAAATTTGGGAAGGAAGAAGGCAAAACCAACTCAGACCCAGAAATCCTTTAGGAAATTGCCACTCAAGAAACCAAAACTCGGCTGAGGCACCCAAAACCATGACAGAAAGCCAGAATTGGAGCAAGCCAACAGCTGTGCCCTGATTGAAAAAGACCATTCCTTCCGTGTCTTGAACTCCATATTCCAGCCTCAAAATCAAAGCTCACATCAGAAAATTCATTACAAACCATGATAAAGAAGAGAAAAGTGAGAAGAGCCAAAGAAATGCAAGAGTCCTTTTTGATAGTGGGCTTGATTTAGTCACAAGGAAACAGGCTGTTTCCGGATTCATCCACCCCTCCCAGCTGACTGGCTTTGGAAAACTCATTCAATTCACCTGAAAATCGCTGGCAAACTGATTTGGGGAATTAATTATCGTGCCCCTCTGCAAAAGGGTTCCATTTCTTTGTCCAAAACACAAAAACTCATGTTGGTCGGGCTGCCTCTAGAATTCTAAGCATGACGCTCATTGGTTTTGGGTTTTTTTTTATTTCATAGTGGATCTGCTGTCTAAACTCGTGTTTGTATTGCTTCAGAATACAAAATTTGGGAAGGAAGAAGGCAAAACCAACTCAGACCCAGAAATCCTTTAGGAAATTGCCGCTCAAGAAACCAAAACTCGGCTGAGGCACCCAAAACCATGACAGAAAGCCAGAATTGGAGCAAGCCAACAGCTGTGCCCTGATTGAAAAAGACCATTCCTAAAGTGGTTTGAACTCCATATTCCAGCCTCAAAATCAAAGCTCACATCAGAAAATTCATTACAAACCATGATAAAGAAGAAAAAAGTGAGAAGAGCCAAAGAAATGGAAGAGTGCTTTTTGATAGTGGGCTTGATTTAGTCACAAGGAAACAGGCTGTTTCTGGATTCATCCACCCCTCCCAGCTGACTGGCTTTGGAAAACTCATTCAATTCACCTGAAAATCGCTGGCAAACTGATTTGGGGAATTAATTATCGTTCCCCTCTGCAAAAGGGTTCCATTTCTTTTTCCAAAACACAAAAACTCATGTTGGTCGTGCTGCCTCTAGAATTCTAAGCATGACACGCTAATTGGTTTTGGTTTTTTTTTATTTCATAATGGATCTGCTGTCTAAACTCGTGTTTGTATTGCGTCAGAATACAAAATTTGGGAAGGAAGAAGGCAAAACCAACTCAGACCCAGAAATCCTTTAGGAAATTGCCGCTCAAGAAACCAAAACTCGGCTGAGGCACCCAAAACCATGACAGAAAGCCAGAATTGGAGCAAGCCAACAGCTGTGCCCTGATTGAAAAAGGCCATTCCTTCCGTGTCTTGAACTCCATATTCCAGCCTCAAAATCAAAGCTCACATCAGAAAATTCATTACAAACCATGAGAAACAAGAAAAATGTGAAAAGAGCCAAAGAAATGGAAGAGTGCTTTTTGATAGTGGGCTTGATTTAGTCACAAGGAAACAGGCTGTTTCCGGATTCATCCACCCCTGCCAGCTGACTGGCTTTGGAAAACTCATTCAATTCACCTGAAAATAGCTGGCAAACTGATTTGGGGAATTAATTATCATTCCCCTCTGCAAAAGGGTTCCATTTCTTTTTCCAAAACACAAAAACTCATGTTGGTCGTGCTGCCTCTAGAATTCTAAGCATGACACGCTAATTGCTTTTGGTTTTTTTCTTTCATAATGGATCTGCTGTCTAAACTCATGTTTGTATTGCGTCAGAATACAAAATTTGGGAAGGAAGAAGGCAAAACCAACTCAGACCCAGAAATCATTTAGGAAATTGCCACTAAGGAAACCAAAACTCGGCTGAGGCACCCAAAACCATGACAGAAAGCCAGAATTGGAGCAAGCCAACAGCTGTGCCCTGATTGAAAAAGACCATTCCTTCCGGTCTTGAACTCCATATTCCAGCCTCAAAATCAAAGCTCACATCAGAAAATTCATTACAAACCATGAGAAACAAGAAAAATGTGAAAAGAGCCAAAGAAATGGAAGAGTGCTTTTTGATAGTGGGCTTGATTTAGTCACAAGGAAACAGGCTGTTTCTGGATTCATCCACCCCTCCCAGCTGACTGGCTTTGGAAAACTCATTCAATTCACCTGAAAATCGCTGGCAAACTGATTTGGGGAATTAATTATCGTTCCCCTCTGCAAAAGGGTTCCATTTCTTTTTCCAAAACACAAAAACTCATGTTGGTCGTGCTGCCTCTAGAATTCTAAGCATGACACGCTAATTCGTTTTGGTTTTTTTTTTATTTCATAATGGATCTGCTGTCTAAACTCGTGTTTGTATTGCGTCAGAATACAAAATTTGGGAAGGAAGAAGGCAAAACCAACTCAGACCCAGAAATCCTTTAGGAAATTGCCGCTCAAGAAACCAAAACTCGGCTGAGGCACCCAAAACCATGACAGAAAGCCAGAATTGGAGCAAGCCAACAGCTGTGCCCTGATTGAAAAAGGCCATTCCTTCCGTGTCTTGAACTCCATATTCCAGCCTCAAAATCAAAGCTCACATCAGAAAATTCATTACAAACCATGAGAAACAAGAAAAATGTGAAAAGAGCCAAAGAAATGGAAGAGTGCTTTTTGATAGTGGGCTTGATTTAGTCACAAGGAAACAGGCTGTTTCCGGATTCATCCACCCCTGCCAGCTGACTGGCTTTGGAAAACTCATTCAATTCACCTGAAAATCGCTGGCAAACTGATTTGGGGAATTAATTATCATTCCCCTCTGCAAAAGGGTTCCATTTCTTTTTCCAAAACACAAAAACTCATGTTGGTCGTGCTGCCTCTAGAATTCTAAGCATGACACGCTAATTGCTTTTGGTTTTTTTCTTTCATAATGGATCTGCTGTCTAAACTCATGTTTGTATTGCGTCAGAATACAAAATTTGGGAAGGAAGAAGGCAAAACCAACTCAGACCCAGAAATCATTTAGGAAATTGCCACTAAGGAAACCAAAACTCGGCTGAGGCACCCAAAACCATGACAGAAAGCCAGAATTGGAGCAAGCCAACAGCTGTGCCCTGATTGAAAAAGACCATTCCTTCCGGTCTTGAACTCCATATTCCAGCCTCAAAATCAAAGCTCACATCAGAAAATTCATTACAAACCATGAGAAACAAGAAAAATGTGAAAAGAGCCAAAGAAATGGAAGAGTGCTTTTTGATAGTGGGCTTGATTTAGTCACAAGGAAACAGGCTGTTTCCGGATTCATCCACCCCTGCCAGCTGACTGGCTTTGGAAAACTCATTCAATTCACCTGAAAATCGCTGGCAAACTGATTTGGGGAATTAATTATCATTCCCCTCTGCAAAAGGGTTCCATTTCTTTTTCCAAAACACAAAAACTCATGTTGTTCGTGCTGCCTCTAGAATTCTAAGCATGACACGCTAATTGCTTTTGGTTTTTTTCTTTCATAATGGATCTGCTGTCTAAACTCATGTTTGTATTGCGTCAGAATACAAAATTTGGGAAGGAAGAAGGCAAAACCAACTCAGACCCAGAAATCATTTAGGAAATTGCCACTAAGGAAACCAAAACTCGGCTGAGGCACCCAAAACCATGACAGAAAGCCAGAATTGGAGCAAGCCAACAGCTGTGCCCTGATTGAAAAAGACCATTCCTTCCGGTCTTGAACTCCATATTCCAGCCTCAAAATCAAAGCTCACATCAGAAAATTCATTACAAACCATGAGAAACAAGAAAAATGTGAAAAGAGCCAAAGAAATGGAAGAGTGCTTTTTGATAGTGGGCTTGATTTAGTCACAAGGAAACAGGCTGTTTCCGGATTCATCCACCCCTGCCAGCTGACTGGCTTTGGAAAACTCATTCAATTCACCTGAAAATCGCTGGCAAACTGATTTGGGGAATTAATTATCATTCCCCTCTGCAAAAGGGTTCCATTTCTTTTTCCAAAACACAAAAACTCATGTTGGTCGTGCTGCCTCTAGAATTCTAAGCATGACACGCTAATTGCTTTTGGTTTTTTTCTTTCATAATGGATCTGCTGTCTAAACTCATGTTTGTATTGCGTCAGAATACAAAATTTGGGAAGGAAGAAGGCAAAACCAACTCAGACCCAGAAATCATTTAGGAAATTGCCACTAAGGAAACCAAAACTCGGCTGAGGCACCCAAAACCATGACAGAAAGCCAGAATTGGAGCAAGCCAACAGCTGTGCCCTGATTGAAAAAGACCATTCCTTCCGGTCTTGAACTCCATATTCCAGCCTCAAAATCAAAGCTCACATCAGAAAATTCATTACAAACCATGATAAAGAAGAAAAATATGAAAAGAGCCAAAGAAATGCAAGAGTCCTTTTTGATAGTGGGCTTGATTTAGTCACAAGGAAACAGGCTGTTTCCGGATTCATCCACCCCTCCCAGCTGACTGGCTTTGGAAAACTCATTCAATTCACCTGAAAATCGCTGGCAAACTGATTTGGGGAATTAATTATCGTGCCCCTCTGCAAAAGGGTTCCATTTCTTTGTCCAAAACACAAAAACTCATGTTGGTCGGGCTGCCTCTAGAATTCTAAGCATGACGCTCATTGGTTTTGGGTTTTTTTTTATTTCATAGTGGATCTGCTGTCTAAACTCGTGTTTGTATTGCTTCAGAATACAAAATTTGGGAAGGAAGAAGGCAAAACCAACTCAGACCCAGAAATCCTTTAGGAAATTGCCGCTCAAGAAACCAAAACTCGGCTGAGGCACCCAAAACCATGACAGAAAGCCAGAATTGGAGCAAGCCAACAGCTGTGCCCTGATTGAAAAAGGCCATTCCTTCCGTGTCTTGAACTCCATATTCCAGCCTCAAAATCAAAGCTCACATCAGAAAATTCATTACAAACCATGAGAAACAAGAAAAATGTGAAAAGAGCCAAAGAAATGGAAGAGTGCTTTTTGATAGTGGGCTTGATTTAGTCACAAGGAAACAGGCTGTTTCCGGATTCATCCACCCCTCCCAGCTGACTGGCTTTGGAAAACTCATTCAATTCACCTGAAAATCGCTGGCAAACTGATTTGGGGAATTAATTATCGTGCCCCTCTGCAAAAGGGTTCCATTTCTTTGTCCAAAACACAAAAACTCATGTTGGTCGTGCTGCCTCTAGAATTCTAAGCATGACGCTCATTGGTTTTGGGTTTTTTTTTATTTCATAGTGGATCTGCTGTCTAAACTCGTGTTTGTATTGCTTCAGAATACAAAATTTGGGAAGGAAGAAGGCAAAACCAACTCAGACCCAGAAATCCTTTAGGAAATTGCCGCTCAAGAAACCAAAACTCGGCTGAGGCACCCAAAACCATGACAGAAAGCCAGAATTGGAGCAAGCCAACAGCTGTGCCCTGATTGAAAAAGACCATTCCTAAAGTGGCTTGAACTCCATATTCCAGCCTCAAAATCAAAGCTCACATCAGAAAATTCATTACAAACCATGATAAAGAAGAAAAAAGTGAGAAGAGCCAAAGAAATGGAAGAGTGCTTTTTGATAGTGGGCTTGATTTAGTCACAAGGAAACAGGCTGTTTCTGGATTCATCCACCCCTCCCAGCTGACTGGCTTTGGAAAACTCATTCAATTCACCTGAAAATCGCTGGCAAACTGATTTGGGGAATTAATTATCGTTCCCCTCTGCAAAAGGGTTCCATTTCTTTTTCCAAAACACAAAAACTCATGTTGGTCGTGCTGCCTCTAGAATTCTAAGCATGACACGCTAATTGGTTTTGGTTTTTTTTTATTTCATAATGGATCTGCTGTCTAAACTCGTGTTTGTATTGCGTCAGAATACAAAATTTGGGAAGGAAGAAGGCAAAACCAACTCAGACCCAGAAATCCTTTAGGAAATTGCCGCTCAAGAAACCAAAACTCTGCTGAGGCACCCAAAACCATGACAGAAAGCCAGAATTGGAGCAAGCCAACAGCTGTGCCCTGATTGAAAAAGGCCATTCCTTCCGTGTCTTGAACTCCATATTCCAGCCTCAAAATCAAAGCTCACATCAGAAAATTCATTACAAACCATGAGAAACAAGAAAAATGTGAAAAGAGCCAAAGAAATGGAAGAGTGCTTTTTGATAGTGGGCTTGATTTAGTCACAAGGAAACAGGCTGTTTCCGGATTCATCCACCCCTGCCAGCTGACTGGCTTTGGAAAACTCATTCAATTCACCTGAAAATCGCTGGCAAACTGATTTGGGGAATTAATTATCATTCCCCTCTGCAAAAGGGTTCCATTTCTTTTTCCAAAACACAAAAACTCATGTTGGTCGTGCTGCCTCTAGAATTCTAAGCATGACACGCTAATTGCTTTTGGTTTTTTTCTTTCATAATGGATCTGCTGTCTAAACTCATGTTTGTATTGCGTCAGAATACAAAATTTGGGAAGGAAGAAGGCAAAACCAACTCAGACCCAGAAATCATTTAGGAAATTGCCACTAAGGAAACCAAAACTCGGCTGAGGCACCCAAAACCATGACAGAAAGCCAGAATTGGAGCAACCCAACAGCTGTGCCCTGATTGAAAAAGACCATTCCTTCCGGTCTTGAACTCCATATTCCAGCCTCAAAATCAAAGCTCACATCAGAAAATTCATTACAAACCATGATAAAGAAGAAAAATATGAAAAGAGCCAAAGAAATGGAAGAGTCCTTGTTGATAGTGGGCTTGATTTAGTCACAAGGAAACAGGCTATTTCCAGATTCATCCACCCCTCCCAGCTGACTGGCTTTGGAAAACTCATTCAATTCACCTGAAAATCGCTGGCAAACTGATTTGGGGAATTAATTATTGTTCCCCTCTGCAAAAGGGTTCCATCTCTTTTTCCAAAACACAAAAACTCATGTTGGTCGTGCTGCCTCTAGAATTCTAAGCATGACACGCTAATTCGTTTTGTTTTTTCTTTCATAATGGATCTGCTGTCTAAACTCGTGTTTGTATTGCGTCAGAATACAAAATTTGGGAAGGAAGAAGGCAAAACCAACTCAGACCCAGAAATCATTTAGGAAATTGCCGCTCAGGAAACCAAAACTCGGCTGAGGCACCCAAAACCATGACAGAAAGCCAGAATTGGAGCAAGCCAACAGCTGTGCCCTGATTCAAACAGACCATTCCTTCCGGTCTTGAACTCCATATTCCAGCCTCAAAATCAAAGCTCACATCAGAAAATTCATTACAAACCATGATAAAGAAGAAAAATATGAAAAGAGCCGAAGAAATGGAAGAGTCCTTTTTGATAGTGGGCTTGATTTAGTCACAAGGAAACAGGCTGTTTCTGGATTCATCCACCCCTCCCAGCTGACTGGCTTTGGAAAACTCATTCAATTCACCTGAAAATCGCTGGCAAACTGATTTGGGGAATTAATTATCGTTCCCCTCTGCAAAAGGGTTCCATTTCTTTTTCCAAAACACAAAAACTCATGTTGGTCGTGCTGCCTCTAGAATTCTAAGCATGACACGCTAATTGGTTTTGGTTTTTTTTTATTTCATAATGGATCTGCTGTCTAAACTCGTGTTTGTATTGCGTCAGAATACAAAATTTGGGAAGGAAGAAGGCAAAACCAACTCAGACCCAGAAATCCTTTAGGAAATTGCCGCTCAAGAAACCAAAACTCGGCTGAGGCACCCAAAACCATGACAGAAAGCCAGAATTGGAGCAAGCCAACAGCTGTGCCCTGATTGAAAAAGGCCATTCCTTCCGTGTCTTGAACTCCATATTCCAGCCTCAAAATCAAAGCTCACATCAGAAAATTCATTACAAACCATGAGAAACAAGAAAAATGTGAAAAGAGCCAAAGAAATGGAAGAGTCCTTGTTGATAGTGGGCTTGATTTAGTCACAAGGAAACAGGCTGTTTCCGGATTCATCCACCCCTGCCAG
Organism: Oryctolagus cuniculus; assembly: GCF_964237555.1. Taxonomy (NCBI): domain Eukaryota; kingdom Metazoa; phylum Chordata; class Mammalia; order Lagomorpha; family Leporidae; genus Oryctolagus; species Oryctolagus cuniculus. The sequence continues at coordinate 46,453 of NW_027208335.1, forward strand.
CTGACTGGCTTTGGAAAACTCATTCAATTCACCTGAAAATCGCTGGCAAACTGATTTGGGGAATTAATTATCATTCCCCTCTGCAAAAGGGTTCCATTTCTTTTTCCAAAACACAAAAACTCATGTTGGTCGTGCTGCCTCTAGAATTCTAAGCATGACACGCTAATTGCTTTTGGTTTTTTTCTTTCATAATGGATCTGCTGTCTAAACTCATGTTTGTATTGCGTCAGAATACAAAATTTGGGAAGGAAGAAGGCAAAACCAACTCAGACCCAGAAATCATTTAGGAAATTGCCACTAAGGAAACCAAAACTCGGCTGAGGCACCCAAAACCATGACAGAAAGCCAGAATTGGAGCAAGCCAACAGCTGTGCCCTGATTGAAAAAGACCATTCCTTCCGGTCTTGAACTCCATATTCCAGCCTCAAAATCAAAGCTCACATCAGAAAATTCATTACAAACCATGATAAAGAAGAAAAATATGAAAAGAGCCAAAGAAATGGAAGAGTCCTTGTTGATAGTGGGCTTGATTTAGTCACAAGGAAACAGGCTATTTCCAGATTCATCCACCCCTCCCAGCTGACTGGCTTTGGAAAACTCATTCAATTCACCTGAAAATCGCTGGCAAACTGATTTGGGGAATTAATTATTGTTCCCCTCTGCAAAAGGGTTCCATCTCTTTTTCCAAAACACAAAAACTCATGTTGGTCGTGCTGCCTCTAGAATTCTAAGCATGACACGCTAATTCGTTTTGTTTTTTCTTTCATAATGGATCTGCTGTCTAAACTCGTGTTTGTATTGAGTCAGAATACAAAATTTGGGAAGGAAGAAGGCAAAACCAACTCAGACCCAGAAATCATTTAGGAAATTGCCGCTCAGGAAACCAAAACTCGGCTGAGGCACCCAAAACCATGACAGAAAGCCAGAATTGGAGCAAGCCAACAGCTGTGCCCTGATTCAAACAGACCATTCCTTCCGGTCTTGAACTCCATATTCCAGCCTCAAAATCAAAGCTCACATCAGAAAATTCATTACAAACCATGATAAAGAAGAAAAATATGAAAAGAGCCGAAGAAATGGAAGAGTCCTTTTTGATAGTGGGCTTGATTTAGTCACAAGGAAACAGGCTGTTTCCGGATTCATCCACCCCTCCCAGCTGACTGGCTTTGGAAAACTCATTCAATTCACCTGAAAATCGCTGGCAAACTGATTTGGGGAATTATTGTTCATTCCCCTCTGCAAAAGGGTTCCATTTCTTTGTCCAAAACACAAAAACTCATGTTGGTCGGGCTGCCTCTAGAATTCTAAGCATGACACGCTAATTGGATTTGTTTTGTCTTTCATAAGGGATCTGCTGTCTAAACTCGTGTTTGTATTGTGTCAGAATACAAAATTTGGGAAGGAAGAAGGCAAAACCAACTCAGACCCGGAAATCATTTAGGAAATTGCCACTCAGGAAACCAAAACTCGGCTGAGGCACCCAAAACCATGACAGAAAGCCAGAATTGGAGCAAGCCAACAGCTGTGCCCTGATTGAAAAAGACCATTCCTTCCGGTCTTGAACTCCATATTCCAGCCTCAAAATCAAAGCTCACATCAGAAAATTCATAACAAACCATGATAAAGAAGAAAAATGTGAAAAGAGCCAAAGAAATGGAAGAGTCCTTTTTGAGAGTGGGCTTGATTTAGTCACAAGGAAACAGGCTGTTTCCGGATTCATCCACCCCTGCCTTCTGACTGGCTTTGGAAAACTCATTCAATTCACCTGAAAATCGCTGGCAAACTGATTTGGGGAATTAATTATCGTTCCCCTCTGCAAAAGGGTTCCATTTCTTTTTCCAAAGCACAAAAACTCATGTTGGTCGTGCTGCCTCTAGAACTCTAAGCATGACACGCTAATTGGTTTTGTTTTTTATTTCATAATGGATCTGCTGTCTAAACTCGTGTTTGTATTGCGTCAGAATACAAAATTTGGGAAGGAAGAAGGCAAAACCAACTCAGACCCAGAAATCATTTAGGAAATTGCCACTCAGGAAACCAAAACTCTGCTGACCCACCCAAAACCATGACAGAAAGCCAGAATTGGAGCAACCCAACAGCTGTGCCCTGATTGAAACAGACCATTCCTTCCGGTCTTGAACTCCATATTCCAGCCTCAAAATCAAAGCTAACATCAGAAAATTCATTACAAACCATGATAAAGAAGAAAAATATGAAAAGAGCCGAAGAAATGGAAGAGTCCTTGTTGATAGTGGGCTTGATTTAGTCACAAGGAAACAGGCTATTTCCAGATTCATCCACCCCTCCCAGCTGACTGGCTTTGGAGAACTCATTCAATTCACCTGAAAATCGCTGGCAAACTGATTTGGGGAATTAATTATTGTTCGCCTCTGCAAAAGGGTTCCATTTCTTTTTCCAAAACACAAAACCTCATGTTGGTCGTGCTGCCTCTAGTATTCTAAGCATGACACGCTAATTGGTTTTGTTTTTTAGTTCATAATGGATCTGCTGTCTAAACTCGTGTTTGTATTGCGTCAGAATACAAAATTTGGGAAGGAAGAAGGCAAAACCAACTCAGACCCAGAAATCATTTAGGAAATTTCCTCTCAGGAAACCAAAACTCGGCTGAGGCACCCAAAACCATGACAGAAAGCCAGAATTGGAGCAAGCCATCAGCTCTGCCCTGATTGAAAAAGACCATTCCTTCCGGTCTTGAGCTCCATATTCCAGCCTCAAAATCAAAGCTAACATCAGAAAATTCATTACAAACCATGATAAAGAAGTAAAATATGAAAAGAGCCGAAGAAATGGAAGAGTCCTTTTTGATAGTGGGCTTGATTTAGTCACAAGGAAACAGGCTGTTTCCGGATTCATCCACCCCTCCCAGCTGACTGGCTTTGGAAAACTCATTCAATTCACCTGAAAATCGCTGGCAAACTGATTTGGGGAATTATTGATCGTTCCCCTCTGCAAAAGCGTTCCATTTCTTTTTCCAAAACACAAAAACTCATGTTGGTCGTGCTGCCTCTAGAATTCTAAGCATGACATGCTAATTGGATTTGTTTTTTCTTTCATAATGGATCTGCTGTCTAAACTCGTGTTTGTATTGCATCAGAATACAAAATTTGGGAAGGAAGAAGGCAAAACCAACTCAGACCCAGAAATCATTTAGGAAATTGCCGCTCAGGAAACCAAAACTCCGCTGAGGCACCCAAAACCATGACAGAAAGCCAGAATTGGAGCAAGCCAACAGCTGTGCCCTGATTGAAAAAGACCATTCCTTCCGTGTCTTGAACTCCATATTCAAGCCTCAAAATCAAAGCTCACATCAGAAAATTCATAACAAACCATGATAAAGAAGAAAAATGTGAAAAGAGCCAAAGAAATGGAAGAGTCCTTTTTGATAGTGGGCTTGATTTAGTCACAAGGAAACAGGCTGTTTCCGCATTCATCCACCCCTCCCAGCTGACTGGCTTTGGAAAACTCATTCAATTCACCTGAAAATCGCTGGCAAACTGATTGTGGGAATTAATTATCGTTCCCCTCTGCAAAAGGGTTCCATTTCTTTTTCCAAAACACAAAAACTCATGTTGGTCGTGCTGCCTTTAGAATTCTAAGCATGACACGCTAATTGGATTTGTTTTTTCTTTCATAATATATCTGCTGTCTAAACTCGTGTTTGTATTGCGTCAGAATACAAAATTTGGGAAGGAAGAAGGCAAAACCAACTCAGACCCAGAAATCATTTAGGAAATTGCCGCTCAGGAAACCAAAACTCGGCTGAGGCACCCAAAATCATGACAGAAAGCCAGAATTGGAGCAAGCCAACAGCTGTGCCCTGATTGAAACAGACCATTCCTTCCGGTCTTGAACTCCATATTCCAGCCTCAAAATCAAAGCTCACATCACAAAATTCATTACAAACCATGATAAAGAAGAAAAATATGAAAAGAGCCGAAGAAATGGAAGAGTCCTTTTTGATAGTGGGCTTGATTTAGTCACAAGGAAACAGGCTGTTTCCGGATTCATCCACCCCTCCCAGCTGACTGGCTTTGGAAAACTCATTCAATTCACCTGAAAATCGCTGGCAAACTGATTTGGGGAATTATTGATCATTCCCCTCTGCAAAAGGGTTCCATTTCTTTGTCCAAAACACAAAAACTCATGTTGGTCGTGCTGCCTCTAGAATTCTAAGCATGACACGCAAATTGGATTTGTTTTGTCTTTCATAAGGGATCTGCTGTCTAAACTCGTGTTTGTATTGTGTCAGAATACAAAATTTGGGAAGGAAGAAGGCAAAACCAACTCAGACCCAGAAATCATTTAGGAAATTGCCGCTCAGGAAACCAAAACTCCGCTGAGGCACCCAAAACCATGACAGAAAGCCAGAATTGGAGCAAGCCAACAGCTGTGCCCTGATTGAAAAAGACCATTCCTTCCGTGTCTTGAACTCCGTATTCCAGCCTCAAAATCAAAGCTCACATCAGAAAATTCATTACAAACCATGAGAAACAAGAAAAATGTGAAAAGAGCCAAAGAAATGCAAGAGTCCTTTTTGATAGTGGGCTTGATTTAGTCACAAGGAAACAGGCTGTTTCCGGATTCATCCACCCCTCCCAGCTGACTGGCTTTGGAAAACTCATTCAATTCACCTGAAAATCGCTGGCAAACTGATTGGGGGAATTAATTATCGTTCCCCTCTGCAAAAGCGTTCCATTTCTTTTTCCAAAGCACAAAAACTCATGTTGCTCGTGCTGCCTCTAGAATTCTAAGCATGACACGCTAATTGGTTTTGTTTTTTCTTTCATAATGGATCTGCTGTCTAAACTCGTGTTTGTATTGCGTCAGAATACAAAGTTTGGGAAGGAAGAAGGCAAAACCAATTCAGACCCGGAAATCATTTAGGAAATTGCCACTCAGGAAACCAAAACTCGGCTGAGGCACCCAAAACCATGACAGAAAGCCAGAATTGGAGCAAGCCAACAGCTGTGCCTGATTGAAAAAGACCATTCCTTCCGGTCTTGAACTCCATCTTCCAGCCTCAAAATCAAAGCTCACATCAGAAAATTCATTACAAACCATGATAAAGAAGAAAAATGTGAAAAGAGCCAAAGAAATGGAAGAGTCCTTTTTGATAGTGGGCTTGATTTAGTCACAAGGAAACAGGCTGTTTCCGGATTCATCCACCCCTCCCAGCTGACTGGCTTTGGAAAACTCATTCAAGTCACCTGAACATCGCTGGCAAACTGATTGGGGGAATTAATTATCGTTCCCCTCTGCAAAAGGGTTCCATTTCTTTTTCCAAAGCACAAAAACTCATGTTGGTCGTGCTGCCTCTAGAATTCTAAGCATGACATGCTAATTGGATTTGTTTTTTCTTTCATAATGTATCTGCTGTATAAACTCGTGTTTGTATTGCGTCAGAATACAAAATTTGGGAAGGAAGAAGGCAAAACCAACTCAGACCCAGAAATCATTTAGGAAATTGCCGCTCAGGAAACCAAAACTCGGCTGAGGCACCCAAAACCATGACAGAAAGCCAGAATTGGAGCAAGCCAACAGCTGTGCCCTGATTGAAACAGACCATTCCTTCCGGTCTTGAACTCCATATTCCAGCCTCAAAATCAAAGCTCACATCAGAAAATTCATTACAAACCATGATAAAGAAGAAAAATATGAAAAGAGCCGAAGAAATGGAAGAGTCCTTTTTGATAGTGGGCTTGATTTAGTCACAAGGAAACAGGCTGTTTCCGGATTCATCCACCCCTCCCAGCTGACTGGCTTTGGAAAACTCATTCAATTCACCTGAAAATCGCTGGCAAACTGATTTGGGGAATTATTGATCATTCCCCTCTGCAAAAGGGTTCCATTTCTTTGTCCAAAACACAAAAACTCATGTTGGTCGTGCTGCCTCTAGAATTCTAAGCATGACACGCAAATTGGATTTGTTTTGTCTTTCATAAGGGATCTGCTGTCTAAACTCGTGTTTGTATTGTGTCAGAATAGAAAATTTGGGAAGGAAGAAGGCAAAACCAACTCAGACCCAGAAATCATTTAGGAAATTGCCGCTCAGGAAACCAAAACTCCGCTGAGGCACCCAAAACCATGACAGAAAGCCAGAATTGGAGCAAGCCAACAGCTGTGCCCTGATTGAAAAAGACCATTCCTTCCGTGTCTTGAACTCCGTATTCCAGCCTCAAAATCAAAGCTCACATCAGAAAATTCATTACAAACCATGAGAAACAAGAAAAATGTGAAAAGAGCCAAAGAAATGCAAGAGTCCTTTTTGATAGTGGGCTTGATTTAGTCACAAGGAAACAGGCTGTTTCCGGATTCATCCACCCCTCCCAGCTGACTGGCTTTGGAAAACTCATTCAATTCACCTGAAAATCGCTGGCAAACTGATTGGGGGAATTAATTATCGTTCCCCTCTGCAAAAGCGTTCCATTTCTTTTTCCAAAGCACAAAAACTCATGTTGCTCGTGCTGCCTCTAGAATTCTAAGCATGACACGCTAATTGGTTTTGTTTTTTCTTTCATAATGGATCTGCTGTCTAAACTCGTGTTTGTATTGCGTCAGAATACAAAGTTTGGGAAGGAAGAAGGCAAAACCAATTCAGACCCGGAAATCATTTAGGAAATTGCCACTCAGGAAACCAAAACTCGGCTGAGGCACCCAAAACCATGACAGAAAGCCAGAATTGGAGCAAGCCAACAGCTGTGCCTGATTGAAAAAGACCATTCCTTCCGGTCTTGAACTCCATCTTCCAGCCTCAAAATCAAAGCTCACATCAGAAAATTCATTACAAACCATGATAAAGAAGAAAAATGTGAAAAGAGCCAAAGAAATGGAAGAGTCCTTTTTGATAGTGGGCTTGATTTAGTCACAAGGAAACAGGCTGTTTCCGGATTCATCCACCCCTCCCAGCTGACTGGCTTTGGAAAACTCATTCAAGTCACCTGAACATCGCTGGCAAACTGATTGGGGGAATTAATTATCGTTCCCCTCTGCAAAAGGGTTCCATTTCTTTTTCCAAAGCACAAAAACTCATGTTGGTCGTGCTGCCTCTAGAATTCTAAGCATGACATGCTAATTGGATTTGTTTTTTCTTTCATAATGTATCTGCTGTCTAAACTCGTGTTTGTATTGCGTCAGAATACAAAATTTGGGAAGGAAGAAGGCAAAACCAACTCAGACCCAGAAATCATTTAGGAAATTGCCGCTCAGGAAACCAAAACTCGGCTGAGGCACCCAAAACCATGACAGAAAGCCAGAATTGGAGCAAGCCAACAGCTGTGCCCTGATTGAAACAGACCATTCCTTCCGGTCTTGAACTCCATATTCCAGCCTCAAAATCAAAGCTCACATCACAAAATTCATTACAAACCATGATAAAGAAGAAAAATATGAAAAGAGCCGAAGAAATGGAAGAGTCCTTTTTGATAGTGGGCTTGATTTAGTCACAAGGAAACAGGCTGTTTCCGGATTCATCCACCCCTCCCAGCTGACTGGCTTTGGAAAACTCATTCAATTCACCTGAAAATCGCTGGCAAACTGATTTGGGGAATTATTGATCATTCCCCTCTGCAAAAGGGTTCCATTTCTTTGTCCAAAACACAAAAACTCATGTTGGTCGTGCTGCCTCTAGAATTCTAAGCATGACACGCAAATTGGATTTGTTTTGTCTTTCATAAGGGATCTGCTGTCTAAACTCGTGTTTGTATTGTGTCAGAATACAAAATTTGGGAAGGAAGAAGGCAAAACCAACTCAGACCCAGAAATCATTTAGGAAATTGCCGCTCAGGAAACCAAAACTCCGCTGAGGCACCCAAAACCATGACAGAAAGCCAGAATTGGAGCAAGCCAACAGCTGTGCCCTGATTGAAAAAGACCATTCCTTCCGTGTCTTGAACTCCGTATTCCAGCCTCAAAATCAAAGCTCACATCAGAAAATTCATTACAAACCATGAGAAACAAGAAAAATGTGAAAAGAGCCAAAGAAATGCAAGAGTCCTTTTTGATAGTGGGCTTGATTTAGTCACAAGGAAACAGGCTGTTTCCGGATTCATCCACCCCTCCCAGCTGACTGGCTTTGGAAAACTCATTCAATTCACCTGAAAATCGCTGGCAAACTGATTGGGGGAATTAATTATCGTTCCCCTCTGCAAAAGCGTTCCATTTCTTTTTCCAAAGCACAAAAACTCATGTTGCTCGTGCTGCCTCTAGAATTCTAAGCATGACACGCTAATTGGTTTTGTTTTTTCTTTCATAATGGATCTGCTGTCTAAACTCGTGTTTGTATTGCGTCAGAATACAAAGTTTGGGAAGGAAGAAGGCAAAACCAATTCAGACCCGGAAATCATTTAGGAAATTGCCACTCAGGAAACCAAAACTCGGCTGAGGCACCCAAAACCATGACAGAAAGCCAGAATTGGAGCAAGCCAACAGCTGTGCCTGATTGAAAAAGACCATTCCTTCCGGTCTTGAACTCCATCTTCCAGCCTCAAAATCAAAGCTCACATCAGAAAATTCATTACAAACCATGATAAAGAAGAAAAATGTGAAAAGAGCCAAAGAAATGGAAGAGTCCTTTTTGATAGTGGGCTTGATTTAGTCACAAGGAAACAGGCTGTTTCCGGATTCATCCACCCCTCCCAGCTGACTGGCTTTGGAAAACTCATTCAAGTCACCTGAACATCGCTGGCAAACTGATTGGGGGAATTAATTATCGTTCCCCTCTGCAAAAGGGTTCCATTTCTTTTTCCAAAGCACAAAAACTCATGTTGGTCGTGCTGCCTCTAGAATTCTAAGCATGACATGCTAATTGGATTTGTTTTTTCTTTCATAATGTATCTGCTGTATAAACTCGTGTTTGTATTGCGTCAGAATACAAAATTTGGGAAGGAAGAAGGCAAAACCAACTCAGACCCAGAAATCATTTAGGAAATTGCCGCTCAGGAAACCAAAACTCGGCTGAGGCACCCAAAACCATGACAGAAAGCCAGAATTGGAGCAAGCCAACAGCTGTGCCCTGATTGAAACAGACCATTCCTTCCGGTCTTGAACTCCATATTCCAGCCTCAAAATCAAAGCTCACATCAGAAAATTCATTACAAACCATGATAAAGAAGAAAAATATGAAAAGAGCCGAAGAAATGGAAGAGTCCTTTTTGATAGTGGGCTTGATTTAGTCACAAGGAAACAGGCTGTTTCCGGATTCATCCACCCCTCCCAGCTGACTGGCTTTGGAAAACTCATTCAATTCACCTGAAAATCGCTGGCAAACTGATTTGGGGAATTATTGATCATTCCCCTCTGCAAAAGGGTTCCATTTCTTTGTCCAAAACACAAAAACTCATGTTGGTCGTGCTGCCTCTAGAATTCTAAGCATGACACGCAAATTGGATTTGTTTTGTCTTTCATAAGGGATCTGCTGTCTAAACTCGTGTTTGTATTGTGTCAGAATAGAAAATTTGGGAAGGAAGAAGGCAAAACCAACTCAGACCCAGAAATCATTTAGGAAATTGCCGCTCAGGAAACCAAAACTCCGCTGAGGCACCCAAAACCATGACAGAAAGCCAGAATTGGAGCAAGCCAACAGCTGTGCCCTGATTGAAAAAGACCATTCCTTCCGTGTCTTGAACTCCGTATTCCAGCCTCAAAATCAAAGCTCACATCAGAAAATTCATTACAAACCATGAGAAACAAGAAAAATGTGAAAAGAGCCAAAGAAATGCAAGAGTCCTTTTTGATAGTGGGCTTGATTTAGTCACAAGGAAACAGGCTGTTTCCGGATTCATCCACCCCTCCCAGCTGACTGGCTTTGGAAAACTCATTCAATTCACCTGAAAATCGCTGGCAAACTGATTGGGGGAATTAATTATCGTTCCCCTCTGCAAAAGCGTTCCATTTCTTTTTCCAAAGCACAAAAACTCATGTTGCTCGTGCTGCCTCTAGAATTCTAAGCATGACACGCTAATTGGTTTTGTTTTTTCTTTCATAATGGATCTGCTGTCTAAACTCGTGTTTGTATTGCGTCAGAATACAAAGTTTGGGAAGGAAGAAGGCAAAACCAATTCAGACCCGGAAATCATTTAGGAAATTGCCACTCAGGAAACCAAAACTCGGCTGAGGCACCCAAAACCATGACAGAAAGCCAGAATTGGAGCAAGCCAACAGCTGTGCCTGATTGAAAAAGACCATTCCTTCCGGTCTTGAACTCCATCTTCCAGCCTCAAAATCAAAGCTCACATCAGAAAATTCATTACAAACCATGATAAAGAAGAAAAATGTGAAAAGAGCCAAAGAAATGGAAGAGTCCTTTTTGATAGTGGGCTTGATTTAGTCACAAGGAAACAGGCTGTTTCCGGATTCATCCACCCCTCCCAGCTGACTGGCTTTGGAAAACTCATTCAAGTCACCTGAACATCGCTGGCAAACTGATTGGGGGAATTAATTATCGTTCCCCTCTGCAAAAGGGTTCCATTTCTTTTTCCAAAGCACAAAAACTCATGTTGGTCGTGCTGCCTCTAGAATTCTAAGCATGACATGCTAATTGGATTTGTTTTTTCTTTCATAATGTATCTGCTGTCTAAACTCGTGTTTGTATTGCGTCAGAATACAAAATTTGGGAAGGAAGAAGGCAAAACCAACTCAGACCCAGAAATCATTTAGGAAATTGCCGCTCAGGAAACCAAAACTCGGCTGAGGCACCCAAAACCATGACAGAAAGCCAGAATTGGAGCAAGCCAACAGCTGTGCCCTGATTCAAACAGACCATTCCTTCCGGTCTTGAACTCCATATTCCAGCCTCAAAATCAAAGCTCACATCAGAAAATTCATTACAAACCATGATAAAGAAGAAAAATATGAAAAGAGCCGAAGAAATGGAAGAGTCCTTTTTGATAGTGGGCTTGATTTAGTCACAAGGAAACAGGCTGTTTCCGGATTCATCCACCCCTGCCTTCTGACTGGCTTTGGAAAACTCATTCAATTCACCTGAAAATCGCTGGCAAACTGATTGGGGGAATTATTGATCATTCCCCTCTGCAAAAGGCTTCCATTTCTTTTTCCAAAACACAAAAACTCATGTTGGTCGTGCTGCCTCTAGAATTCTAAGCATGACACGCTAATTGGATTTGTTTTTTCTTTCATAAGGGATCTGCTGTCTAAACTCGTGTTTGTATTGTGTCAGAATACAAAATTTGGGAAGGAAGAAGGCAAAACCAACTCAGACCCGGAAATCATTTAGAAAATTGCCACTCAGGAAACCAAAACTCGGCTGAGGCACCCAAAACCATGACAGAAAGCCAGAATTGGAGCAAGCCAACAGCTGTGCCCTGATTGAAAAAGACCATTCCTTCCGGTCTTGAACTCCATATTCCAGCCTCAAAATCAAAGCTCACATCAGAAAATTCATAACAAACCATGATAAAGAAGAAAAATGTGAAAAGAGCCAAAGAAATGGAAGAGTCCTTTTTGAGAGTGGGCTTGATTTAGTCACAAGGAAACAGGCTGTTTCCGGATTCATCCACCCCTCCCAGCTGACTGGCTTTGGAAAACTCATTCAATTCACCTGAAAATCGCTGGCAAACTGATTGGGGGAATTAATTATCGTTCCCCTCTGCAAAAGCGTTCCATTTCTTTTTCCAAAGCACAAAAACTCATGTTGCTCGTGCTGCCTCTAGAATTCTAAGCATGACACGCTAATTGGTTTTGTTTTTTCTTTCATAATGGATCTGCTGTCTAAACTCGTGTTTGTATTGCGTCAGAATACAAAGTTTGGGAAGGAAGAAGGCAAAACCAATTCAGACCCGGAAATCATTTAGGAAATTGCCACTCAGGAAACCAAAACTCGGCTGAGGCACCCAAAACCATGACAGAAAGCCAGAATTGGAGCAAGCCAACAGCTGTGCCTGATTGAAAAAGACCATTCCTTCCGGTCTTGAACTCCATCTTCCAGCCTCAAAATCAAAGCTCACATCAGAAAATTCATAACAAACCATGATAAAGAAGAAAAATGTGAAAAGAGCCAAAGAAATGGAAGAGTCCTTTTTGAGAGTGGGCTTGATTTAGTCACAAGGAAACAGGCTGTTTCCGGATTCATCCACCCCTCCCAGCTGACTGGCTTTGGAAAACTCATTCAATTCACCTGAAAATCGCTGGCAAACTGATTGGGGGAATTAATTATCGTTCCCCTCTGCAAAAGCGTTCCATTTCTTTTTCCAAAGCACAAAAACTCATGTTGCTCGTGCTGCCTCTAGAATTCTAAGCATGACACGCTAATTGGTTTTGTTTTTTCTTTCATAATGGATCTGCTGTCTAAACTCGTGTTTGTATTGCGTCAGAATACAAAGTTTGGGAAGGAAGAAGGCAAAACCAATTCAGACCCGGAAATCATTTAGGAAATTGCCACTCAGGAAACCAAAACTCGGCTGAGGCACCCAAAACCATGACAGAAAGCCAGAATTGGAGCAAGCCAACAGCTGTGCCTGATTGAAAAAGACCATTCCTTCCGGTCTTGAACTCCATCTTCCAGCCTCAAAATCAAAGCTCACATCAGAAAATTCATTACAAACCATGATAAAGAAGAAAAATGTGAAAAGAGCCAAAGAAATGGAAGAGTCCTTTTTGATAGTGGGCTTGATTTAGTCACAAGGAAACAGGCTGTTTCCGGATTCATCCACCCCTCCCAGCTGACTGGCTTTGGAAAACTCATTCAAGTCACCTGAACATCGCTGGCAAACTGATTGGGGGAATTAATTATCGTTCCCCTCTGCAAAAGGGTTCCATTTCTTTTTCCAAAGCACAAAAACTCATGTTGGTCGTGCTGCCTCTAGAATTCTAAGCATGACATGCTAATTGGATTTGTTTTTTCTTTCATAATGTATCTGCTGTATAAACTCGTGTTTGTATTGCGTCAGAATACAAAATTTGGGAAGGAAGAAGGCAAAACCAACTCAGACCCAGAAATCATTTAGGAAATTGCCGCTCAGGAAACCAAAACTCGGCTGAGGCACCCAAAACCATGACAGAAAGCCAGAATTGGAGCAAGCCAACAGCTGTGCCCTGATTGAAACAGACCATTCCTTCCGGTCTTGAACTCCATATTCCAGCCTCAAAATCAAAGCTCACATCAGAAAATTCATTACAAACCATGATAAAGAAGAAAAATATGAAAAGAGCCGAAGAAATGGAAGAGTCCTTTTTGATAGTGGGCTTGATTTAGTCACAAGGAAACAGGCTGTTTCCGGATTCATCCACCCCTCCCAGCTGACTGGCTTTGGAAAACTCATTCAATTCACCTGAAAATCGCTGGCAAACTGATTTGGGGAATTATTGATCATTCCCCTCTGCAAAAGGGTTCCATTTCTTTGTCCAAAACACAAAAACTCATGTTGGTCGTGCTGCCTCTAGAATTCTAAGCATGACACGCAAATTGGATTTGTTTTGTCTTTCATAAGGGATCTGCTGTCTAAACTCGTGTTTGTATTGTGTCAGAATAGAAAATTTGGGAAGGAAGAAGGCAAAACCAACTCAGACCCAGAAATCATTTAGGAAATTGCCGCTCAGGAAACCAAAACTCCGCTGAGGCACCCAAAACCATGACAGAAAGCCAGAATTGGAGCAAGCCAACAGCTGTGCCCTGATTGAAAAAGACCATTCCTTCCGTGTCTTGAACTCCGTATTCCAGCCTCAAAATCAAAGCTCACATCAGAAAATTCATTACAAACCATGAGAAACAAGAAAAATGTGAAAAGAGCCAAAGAAATGCAAGAGTCCTTTTTGATAGTGGGCTTGATTTAGTCACAAGGAAACAGGCTGTTTCCGGATTCATCCACCCCTCCCAGCTGACTGGCTTTGGAAAACTCATTCAATTCACCTGAAAATCGCTGGCAAACTGATTGGGGGAATTAATTATCGTTCCCCTCTGCAAAAGCGTTCCATTTCTTTTTCCAAAGCACAAAAACTCATGTTGCTCGTGCTGCCTCTAGAATTCTAAGCATGACACGCTAATTGGTTTTGTTTTTTCTTTCATAATGGATCTGCTGTCTAAACTCGTGTTTGTATTGCGTCAGAATACAAAGTTTGGGAAGGAAGAAGGCAAAACCAATTCAGACCCGGAAATCATTTAGGAAATTGCCACTCAGGAAACCAAAACTCGGCTGAGGCACCCAAAACCATGACAGAAAGCCAGAATTGGAGCAAGCCAACAGCTGTGCCTGATTGAAAAAGACCATTCCTTCCGGTCTTGAACTCCATCTTCCAGCCTCAAAATCAAAGCTCACATCAGAAAATTCATTACAAACCATGATAAAGAAGAAAAATGTGAAAAGAGCCAAAGAAATGGAAGAGTCCTTTTTGATAGTGGGCTTGATTTAGTCACAAGGAAACAGGCTGTTTCCGGATTCATCCACCCCTCCCAGCTGACTGGCTTTGGAAAACTCATTCAAGTCACCTGAACATCGCTGGCAAACTGATTGGGGGAATTAATTATCGTTCCCCTCTGCAAAAGGGTTCCATTTCTTTTTCCAAAGCACAAAAACTCATGTTGGTCGTGCTGCCTCTAGAATTCTAAGCATGACATGCTAATTGGATTTGTTTTTTCTTTCATAATGTATCTGCTGTCTAAACTCGTGTTTGTATTGCGTCAGAATACAAAATTTGGGAAGGAAGAAGGCAAAACCAACTCAGACCCAGAAATCATTTAGGAAATTGCCGCTCAGGAAACCAAAACTCGGCTGAGGCACCCAAAACCATGACAGAAAGCCAGAATTGGAGCAAGCCAACAGCTGTGCCCTGATTCAAACAGACCATTCCTTCCGGTCTTGAACTCCATATTCCAGCCTCAAAATCAAAGCTCACATCAGAAAATTCATTACAAACCATGATAAAGAAGAAAAATATGAAAAGAGCCGAAGAAATGGAAGAGTCCTTTTTGATAGTGGGCTTGATTTAGTCACAAGGAAACAGGCTGTTTCCGGATTCATCCACCCCTGCCTTCTGACTGGCTTTGGAAAACTCATTCAATTCACCTGAAAATCGCTGGCAAACTGATTGGGGGAATTATTGATCATTCCCCTCTGCAAAAGGCTTCCATTTCTTTTTCCAAAACACAAAAACTCATGTTGGTCGTGCTGCCTCTAGAATTCTAAGCATGACACGCTAATTGGATTTGTTTTTTCTTTCATAAGGGATCTGCTGTCTAAACTCGTGTTTGTATTGTGTCAGAATACAAAATTTGGGAAGGAAGAAGGCAAAACCAACTCAGACCCGGAAATCATTTAGAAAATTGCCACTCAGGAAACCAAAACTCGGCTGAGGCACCCAAAACCATGACAGAAAGCCAGAATTGGAGCAAGCCAACAGCTGTGCCCTGATTGAAAAAGACCATTCCTTCCGGTCTTGAACTCCATATTCCAGCCTCAAAATCAAAGCTCACATCAGAAAATTCATAACAAACCATGATAAAGAAGAAAAATGTGAAAAGAGCCAAAGAAATGGAAGAGTCCTTTTTGAGAGTGGGCTTGATTTAGTCACAAGGAAACAGGCTGTTTCCGGATTCATCCACCCCTGCCTTCTGACTGGCTTTGGAAAACTCATTCAATTCACCTGAAAATCGCTGGCAAACAGATTTGGGGAATTAATTATCGTTCCCCTCTGCAAAAGGGTTCCATTTCTTTTTCCAAAGAACAAAAACTCATGTTGGTCGTGCTGCCTCTAGAATTCTAAGCATGACACGCTAATTGGTTTTGTTTTTTCTTTCATAATGGATCTGCTGTCTAAACTCGTGTTTGTATTGCGTCAGAATACAAAGTTTGGGAAGGAAGAAGGCAAAACCAATTCAGACCCGGAAATCATTTAGGAAATTGCCACTCAGGAAACCAAAACTCGGCTGAGGCACCCAAAACCATGACAGAAAGCCAGAATTGGAGCAAGCCAACAGCTGTGCCTGATTGAAAAAGACCATTCCTTCCGGTCTTGAACTCCATCTTCCAGCCTCAAAATCAAAGCTCACATCAGAAAATTCATTACAAACCATGATAAAGAAGAAAAATGTGAAAAGAGCCAAAGAAATGGAAGAGTCCTTTTTGATAGTGGGCTTGATTTAGTCACAAGGAAACAGGCTGTTTCCGGATTCATCCACCCCTCCCAGCTGACTGGCTTTGGAAAACTCATTCAAGTCACCTGAACATCGCTGGCAAACTGATTGGGGGAATTAATTATCGTTCCCCTCTGCAAAAGGGTTCCATTTCTTTTTCCAAAGCACAAAAACTCATGTTGGTCGTGCTGCCTCTAGAATTCTAAGCATGACACGCTAATTGGATTTGTTTTTTCTTTCATAATGTATCTGCTGTCTAAACTCGTGTTTGTATTGCGTCAGAATACAAAATTTGGGAAGGAAGAAGGCAAAACCAACTCAGACCCAGAAATCATTTAGGAAATTGCCGCTCAGGAAACCAAAACTCGGCTGAGGCACCCAAAACCATGACAGAAAGCCAGAATTGGAGCAAGCCAACAGCTGTGCCCTGATTCAAACAGACCATTCCTTCCGGTCTTGAACTCCATATTCCAGCCTCAAAATCAAAGCTCACATCAGAAAATTCATTACAAACCATGATAAAGAAGAAAAATATGAAAAGAGCCGAAGAAATGGAAGAGTCCTTTTTGATAGTGGGCTTGATTTAGTCACAAGGAAACAGGCTGTTTCCGGATTCATCCACCCCTCCCAGCTGACTGGCTTTGGAAAACTCATTCAATTCACCTGAAAATCGCTGGCAAACTGATTGGGGGAATTATTGATCATTCCCCTCTGCAAAAGGCTTCCATTTCTTTTTCCAAAACACAAAAACTCATGTTGGTCGTGCTGCCTCTAGAATTCTAAGCATGACACGCTAATTGGATTTGTTTTTTCTTTCATAAGGGATCTGCTGTCTAAACTCGTGTTTGTATTGTGTCAGAATACAAAATTTGGGAAGGAAGAAGGCAAAACCAACTCAGACCCGGAAATCATTTAGGAAATTGCCACTCAGGAAACCAAAACTCGGCTGAGGCACCCAAAACCATGACAGAAAGCCAGAATTGGAGCAAGCCAACAGCTGTGCCCTGATTGAAAAAGACCATTCCTTCCGGTCTTGAACTCCATATTCCAGCCTCAAAATCAAAGCTCACATCAGAAAATTCATAACAAACCATGATAAAGAAGAAAAATGTGAAAAGAGCCAAAGAAATGGAAGAGTCCTTTTTGAGAGTGGGCTTGATTTAGTCACAAGGAAACAGGCTGTTTCCGGATTCATCCACCCCTGCCTTCTGACTGGCTTTGGAAAACTCATTCAATTCACCTGAAAATCGCTGGCAAACTGATTTGGGGAATTAATTATCGTTCCCCTCTGCAAAAGGGTTCCATTTCTTTTTCCAAAGCACAAAAACTCATGTTGGTCGTGCTGCCTCTAGAACTCTAAGCATGACACGCTAATTGGTTTTGTTTTTTAGTTCATAATGGATCTGCTGTCTAAACTCGTGTTTGTATTGCGTCAGAATACAAAATTTGGGAAGGAAGAAGGCAAAACCAACTCAGACCCAGAAATCATTTAGGAAATTGCCGCTCAGGAAACCAAAACTCGGCTGAGGCACCCAAAACCATGACAGAAAGCCAGAATTGGAGCAAGCCAACAGCTCTGCCCTGATTGAAAAAGACCATTCCTTCCGGTCTTGAGCTCCATATTCCAGCCTCAAAATCAAAGCTAACATCAGAAAATTCATTACAAACCATGATAAAGAAGAAAAATATGAAAAGAACCAAAGAAATGGAAGAGTCCTTTTTGAGAGTGGGCTTGATTTAGTCACAAGGAAACAGGCTGTTTCCGGATTCATCCACCCCTGCCTTCTGACTGGCTTTGGAAAACTCATTCAATTCACCTGAAAATCGCTGGCAAACTGATTTTGGGAATTAATTATCGTTCCCCTCTGCAAAAGGGTTCCATTTCTTTTTCCAAAGCACAAAAACTCATGTTGGTCGTGCTGCCTCTAGAACTCTAAGCATGACACGCTAATTGGTTTTGTTTTTTAGTTCATAATGGATCTGCTGTCTAAACTCGTGTTTGTATTGCGTCAGAATACAAAATTTGGGAAGGAAGAAGGCAAAACCAACTCAGACCCAGAAATCATTTAGGAAATTGCCGCTCAGGAAACCAAAACTCGGCTGAGGCACCCAAAACCATGACAGAAAGCCAGAATTGGAGCAAGCCAACAGCTCTGCCCTGATTGAAAAAGACCATTCCTTCCGGTCTTGAGCTCCATATTCCAGCCTCAAAATCAAAGCTAACATCAGAAAATTCATTACAAACCATGATAAAGAAGAAAAATATGAAAAGAGCCGAAGAAATGGAAGAGTCCTTTTTGATAGTGGGCTTGATTTAGTCACAAGGAAACAGGCTGTTTCCGGATTCATCCACCCCTGCCTTCTGACTGGCTTTGGAAAACTCATTCAATTCACCTGAAAATCGCTGGCAAACTGATTTGGGGAATTATTGATCGTTCCCCTCTGCAAAAGCATTCCATTTCTTTTTCCAAAACACAAAAACTCATGTTGGTCATGCTGCCTCTAGAATTCTAAGCATGACACGCTAATTGGATTTGTTTTTTCTTTCATAATGGATCTGCTGTCTAAACTCGTGTTTGTATTGCGTCAGAATAGAAAATTTGGGAAGGAAGAAGGCAAATCCAACTCAGACACAGAAATCATTTGGGAAATTGCCGCTCAGGAAACCAAAACTCCGCTGAGGCACCCAAAACCATGACAGAAAGCCAGAATTGGAGCAAGCCAACAGCTGTGCCCTGATTGAAACAGACCATTCCTTACGGTCTTGAACTCCATATTCCAGCCTCAAAATCAAAGCTCACATCAGAAAATTCATTACAAACCATGATAAAGAAGAAAAATATGAAAAGAGCCGAAGAAATGGAAGAGTCCTTTTTGATAGTGGGCTTGATTTAGTCACAAGGAAACAGGCTGTTTCCGGATTCATCCACCCCTGCCAGCTGACTGGCTTTGGAAAACTCATTCAATTCACCTGAAAATCGCTGGCAAACTGATTTGGGGAATTATTGATCATTCCCCTCTGCAAAAGGGTTCCATTTCTTTGTCCAAAACACAAAAACTCATGTTGGTCGTGCTGCCTCTAGAATTCTAAGCATGACACGCTAATTGGATTTGTTTTGTCTTTCATAAGGGATCTGCTGTCTAAACTCGTGTTTGTATTGTGTCAGAATACAAAATTTGGGAAGGAAGAAGGCAAAACCAACTCAGACCCGGAAATCATTTAGGAAATTGCCACTCAGGAAACCAAAACTCGGCTGAGGCACCCAAAACCATGACAGAAAGCCAGAATTGGAGCAAGCCAACAGCTGTGCCTGATTGAAAAAGACCATTCCTTACGGTCTTGAACTCCATATCCAGCCTCAAAATCAAAGCTCACATCAGAAAATTCATAACAAACCATGATAAAGAAGAAAAATGTGAGAAGAGCCAAAGAAATGGAAGAGTCCTTTTTGATAGTGGGCTTGATTTAGTCACAAGGAAACAGGCTGTTTCCGGATTCATCCACCCCTCCCAGCTGACTGGCTTTGGAAAACTCATTCAATTCACCTGAAAATCGCTGGCAAACTGATTGGGGGAATTAATTATCGTTCCCCTCTGCAAAAGGGTTCCATTTCTTTTTCCAAAACACAAAAATTCATGTTGGTCATGCTGCCTCTAGAATTCTAAGCATGACACGCTAATTGGATTTGTTTTTTCTTTCATAATGGATCTGCTGTCTAAACTCGTGTTTGTATTGCGTCAGAATAGAAAATTTGGGAAGGAAGAAGGCAAAACCAACTCAGACCCAGAAATCATTTGGGAAATTGCCGCTCAGGAAACCAAAACTCCGCTGAGGCACCCAAAACCATGACAGAAAGCCAGAATTGGAGCAAGCCAACAGCTGTGCCCTGATTGAAAAAGACCATTCCTTACGGTCTTGAACTCCATATCCAGCCTCAAAATCAAAGCTCACATCAGAAAATTCATAACAAACCATGATAAAGAAGAAAAATGTGAGAAGAGCCAAAGAAATGGAAGAGTCCTTTTTGATAGTGGGCTTGATTTAGTCACAAGGAAACAGGCTGTTTCCGGATTCATCCACCCCTCCCAGCTGACTGGCTTTGGAAAACTCATTCAATTCACCTGAAAATCGCTGGCAAACTGATTGGGGGAATTAATTATCGTTCCCCTCTGCAAAAGGGTTCCATTTCTTTTTCCAAAACACAAAAATTCATGTTGGTCATGCTGCCTCTAGAATTCTAAGCATGACACGCTAATTGGATTTGTTTTTTCTTTCATAATGGATCTGCTGTCTAAACTCGTGTTTGTATTGCGTCAGAATAGAAAATTTGGGAAGGAAGAAGGCAAAACCAACTCAGACCCAGAAATCATTTGGGAAATTGCCGCTCAGGAAACCAAAACTCCGCTGAGGCACCCAAAACCATGACAGAAAGCCAGAATTGGAGCAAGCCAACAGCTGTGCCCTGATTGAAAAAGACCATTCCTTCCGTGTCTTGAACTCCATATTCCAGCCTCAAAATCAAAGCTCACATCAGAAAATTCATAACAAACCATGATAAAGAAGAAAAATGTGAAAAGAGCCAAAGAAATGGAAGAGTCCTTTTTGAGAATGGGCTTGATTTAGTCACAAGGAAACAGGCTGTTTCCGGATTCATCCACCCCTCCCAGCTGACAGGCTTTGGAAAACTCATTCAATTCACCTGAAAATCGCTGGCAAACTGATTTGGGGAATTAATTATCGTTCCCCTCTGCAAAAGGGTTCCATTTCTTTGTCCAAAACACAAAAACTCATGTTGGTCGTGTTGCCTCTAGAATTCTAAGCATGACACGCTAATTGGTTTTGTTTTTTCTTTCATAATGGATCTGCTGTCTAAACTCGTGTTTGTATTGCGTCAGAATACAAAGTTTGGGAAGGAAGAAGGCAAAACAACTCAGACCCGGAAATCATTTAGGAAATTGCCACTCAGGAAACCAAAACTCGGCTGAGGCACCCAAAACCATGACAGAAAGCCAGAATTGGAGCAAGCCAACAGCTGTGCCTGATTGAAAAAGACCATTCCTTCCGGTCTTGAACTCCATATTCCAGCCTCAAAATCAAAGCTCACATCAGAAAATTCATTACAAACCATGATAAAGAAGAAAAATGTGAAAAGAGCCAAAGAAATGGAAGAGTCCTTTTTGATAGTGGGCTTGATTTAGTCACAAGGAAACAGGCTGTTTCCGGATTCATCCACCCCTCCAAGCTGACTGGCTTTGGAAAACTCATTCTATTCACCTGAAAATCGCTGGCAAACTGATTTGGGGAATTAATTATCGTTCCCCTCAGCAAAAGGGTTCCATTTCTTTGTCCAAAACACAAAAACTCATGTTGGTCGTGTTGCCTCTAGAATTCTAAGCATGACACGCTAATTGGTTTTGTTTTTTCTTTCATAATGGATCTGCTGTCTAAACTCTTGTATGTATTGCATCAGAATACAAAATTTGGGAAGGAAGAAGGCAAAACCAACTCAGACCCGGAAATCATTTAGGAAATTGCCACTCAGGAAACCAAAACTCGGCTGAGGCACCCAAAACCATGACAGAAAGCCAGAATTGGAGCAAGCCAACAGCTGTGCCCTGATTGAAAAAGACCATTCCTTCCGGTCTTGAACTCCATATTCCAGCCTCAAAATCAAAGCTCACATCAGAAAATTCATAACAAACCATGATAAAGAAGAAAAATGTGAAAAGAGCCAAAGAAATGGAAGAGTCCTTTTTGAGAGTGGGCTTGATTTAGTCACAAGGAAACAGGCTGTTTCCGGATTCATCCACCCCTCCCAGCTGACTGGCTTTGGAAAACTCATTCAATTCACCTGAAAATCGCTGGCAAACAGATTTGGGGAATTAATTATCATTCCCCTCTGCAAAAGGGTTCCATTTCTTTTTCCAAAGCACAAAAACTCATGTTGGTCGTGCTGCCTCTAGAATTCTAAGCATGACACGCTAATTGGTTTTGTTTTTTATTTCATAATGGATCTGCTGTCTAAACTCGTATTTGTATTCTGTCAGAATACAAAATTTGGGAAGGAAGAAGGCAAAACCAACTCAGACCCGGAAATCATTTAGGAAATTGCCACTCAGGAAACCAAAACTCGGCTGAGGCACCCAAAACCATGACAGAAAGCCAGAATTGGAGCAAGCCAACAGCTGTGCCCTGATTGAAACAGACCATTCCTTCCGGTCTTGAACTCCATATTCCAGCCTCAAAATCAAAGCTCACATCAGAAAATTCATAACAAACCATGATAAAGAAGAAAAATGTGAAAAGAGCCAAAGAAATGGAAGAGTCCTTTTTGAGAGTGGGCTTGATTTAGTCACAAGGAAACAGGCTGTTTCCGGATTCATCCACCCCTCCCAGCTGACTGGCTTTGGAAAACTCATTGAATTCACCTGAAAATCGCTGGCAAACTGATTTGGGGAATTAATTATCATTCCCCTCTGCAAAAGGGTTCCATTTCTTTGTCCAAAGCACAAAAACTCATGTTGGTCGTGCTGCCTCTAGAATTCTAAGCATGACCCGCTAATTGGTTTTGTTTTTTATTTCATAATGGATCTGCTGTCTAAACTCGTGTTTGTATTCCGTCAGAATACAAAATTTGGGAAGAAAGAAGGCAAAACCAACTCAGACCCAGAAATCCTTTAGGAAATTGCCGCTCAAGAAACCAAAACTCGGCTGAGGCACCCAAAACCATGACAGAAAGCCAGAATTGGAGCAAGCCAACAGCTGTGCCCTGATTGAAAAAGACCATGCCTTCCGGTCTTGAACTCCATCTTCCAGCCTCAAAATCAAAGCTCACATCAGAAAATTCATTACAAACCATGATAAAGAAGAAAAATGTGAAAAGAGCCAAAGCAATGGAAGAGTCCTTTTTGATAGTGGGCTTGATTTAGTCCCAAGGAAACAGGCTGTTTCCGGATTCATCCACCCCTCCCAGCTGACTGGCTTTGGAAAACTCATTCTATTCACCTGAAAATCGCTGGCAAACTGATTTGGGGAATTAATTATCGTTCCCCTCAGCAAAAGGGTTCCATTTCTTTTTCCAAAACACAAAAACTCATGTTGGTCGTGTTGCCTCTAGAATTCTAAGCATGACACGCTAATTGGTTTTGTTTTTTATTTCATAATGGATCTGCTGTCTAAACTCTTGTATGTATTGCGTCAGAATACAAAATTTGGGAAGGAAGAAGGCAAAACCAACTCAGACCCGGAAATCATTTAGGAAATTGCCACTCAGGAAACCAAAACTCGGCTGAGGCACCCAAAACCATGACAGAAAGCCAGAATTGGAGCAAGCCAACAGCTGTGCCCTGATTGAAAAAGACCATGCCTTCCGGTCTTGAACTCCATATTCCAGCCTCAAAATCAAAGCTCACATCAGAAAATTCATAACAAACCATGATAAAGAAGAAAAATGTGAAAAGAGCCAAAGAAATGGAAGAGTCCTTTTTGAGAGTGGGCTTGATTTAGTCACAAGGAAACAGGCTGTTTCCGGATTCATCCACCCCTCCCAGCTGACTGGCTTTGGAAAACTCATTGAATTCACCTGAAAATCGCTGGCAAACTGATTTGGGGAATTAATTATCATTCCCCTCTGCAAAAGGGTTCCATTTCTTTGTCCAAAGCACAAAAACTCATGTTGGTCGTGCTGCCTCTAGAATTCTAAGCATGACACGCTAATTGGTTTTGTTTTTTATTTCATAATGGATCTGCTGTCTAAACTCGTGTTTGTATTCCGTCAGAATACAAAATTTGGGAAGAAAGAAGGCAAAACCAACTCAGACCCGGAAATCATTTACGAAATTGCCGCTCAAGAAACCAAAACTCGGCTGAGGCACCCAAAACCATGACAGAAAGCCAGAATTGGAGCAAGCCAACAGCTGTGCCCTGATTGAAAAAGACCATTCCTTCCGGTCTTGAACTCCATATTCCAGCCTCAAAATCAAAGCTCACATCAGAAAATTCAAAACAAACCATGATAAAGAAGAAAAATGTGAAAAGAGCCAAAGAAATGGAAGAGTCCTTTTTGATAGTGGGCTTGATTTAGTCACAAGGAAACAGGCTGTTTCCGGATTCATCCACCCCTCCCAGCTGACTGGCTTTGGAAAACTCATTCAATTCACCTGAAAATCGCTGGCAAACTGATTTGGGGAATTAATTATCATTCCCCTCTGCAAAAGGGTTCCATTTCTTTTTCCAAAGCACAAAAACTCATGTTGGTCGTGCTGCCTCTAGAATTCT
This sequence comes from Oryctolagus cuniculus, assembly GCF_964237555.1. NCBI lineage: Eukaryota > Metazoa > Chordata > Mammalia > Lagomorpha > Leporidae > Oryctolagus > Oryctolagus cuniculus. The sequence continues at coordinate 70,833 of NW_027208335.1, forward strand.
AAGCATGACACGCTAATTGGTTTTGTTTTTTATTTCATAATGGATCTGCTGTCTAAACTCGTGTTTGTATTCCGTCAGAATACAAAATTTGGGAAGAAAGAAGGCAAAACCAACTCAGACCCAGAAATCCTTTAGGAAATTGCCGCTCAAGAAACCAAAACTCGGCTGAGGCACCCAAAACCATGACAGAAAGCCAGAATTGGAGCAAGCCAACAGCTGTGCCCTGATTGAAAAAGACCATTCCTTCCGGGTCTTGAACTCCATATTCCAGCCTCAAAATCAAAGCTCACATCAGAAAATTCATTACAAACCATGATAAAGAAGAAAAATGTGAAAAGAGCCAAAGAAATGCAAGAGTCCTTTTTGATAGTGGGCTTGATTTAGTCACAAGGAAACAGGCTGTTTCCGGATTCATCCACCCCTCCCAGCTGACTGGCTTTGGAAAACTCATTCAATTCACCTGAAAATCGCTGGCAAACTGATTTGGGGAATTAAATATCGTTCCCCTCTGCAAAAGGGTTCCATTTCTTTTTCCAAAGCACAAAAACTCATGTTGGTCGTGCTGCCTCTAGAATTCTAAGCATGACACGCTAATTGGTTTTGTTTTTTCTTTCATAATGGATCTGCTGTCTAAACTCGTGTTTGTATTGCGTCAGAATAGAAAATTTGGGAAGGAAGAAGGCAAAACCAACTCAGACCCGGAAATCATTTAGGAAATTGCCACTCAGGAAACCAAAACTCGGCTGAGGCACCCAAAACCATGACAGAAAGCCAGAAGTGGAGCAAGCCAACAGCTGTGCCCTGATTGAAAAAGACCATGCCTTCCGGTCTTGAACTCCATATTCCAGCCTCAAAATCAAAGCTCACATCAGAAAATTCATTACAAACCATGATAAAGAAGAAAAATATGAAAAGAGCCAAAGAAATGGAAGAGTCCTTTTTGATAGTGGGCTTGATTTAGTCACAAGGAAACAGGCTGTTTCCGCATTCATCCACCCCTCCCAGCTGACTGGCTTTGGAAAACTCATTCAATTCACCTGAAAATCGCTGGCAAACTCATTTGGGGAATTATTGATCATTCCCCTCTGCAAAAGGGTTCCATTTCTTTTTCCAAAGCACAAAAACTCATGTTGGTCGTGCTGCCTCTAGAATTCTAAGCATGACACGCTAATTGGTTTTGTTTTTTCTTTCATAATGGATCTGCTGTCTAAACTCGTGTTTGTATTGCGTCAGAATACAAAATTTGGGAAGGAAGAAGGCAAAACCAACTCAGACCCAGAAATCATTTAGGAAATTGCCGCCCAGGAAACCAAAACTCGGCTGAGGCACCCAAAACCATGACAGAAAGCCAGAATTGGAGCAAGCCAACAGCTGTGCCTGATTGAAAAAGACCATTCCTTCCGGTCTTGAACTCCATCTTCCAGCCTCAAAATCAAAGCTCACATCAGAAAATTCATTACAAACCATGATAAAGAAGAAAAATGTGAAAAGAACCAAAGCAATGGAAGAGTCCTTTTTGATAGTGGGCTTGATTTCGTCACAAGGAAACAGGCTGTTTCCAGATTCATCCACCCCTCCCAGCTGACTGGCTTTGGAAAACTCATTCTATTCACCTGAAAATGGCTGGCAAACTGATTTGGGGAATTAATTATCGTTCCCCTCAGCAAAAGGGTTCCATTTCTTTTTCCAAAGCACAAAAACTCATGTTGGTCGTGTTGCCTCTAGAATTCTAAGCATGACACGCTAATTGGTTTTGTTTTTTCTTTCATAATGGATCTGCTGTCTAAACTCTTGTATGTATTGCATCAGAATACAAAATTTGGGAAGGAAGAAGGCAAAACCAACTCAGATCCGGAAATCATTTAGGAAATTGCCACTCAGGAAACCAAAACTCGGCTGAGGCACCCAAAACCATGACAGAAAGCCAGAATTGGAGCAAGCCAACAGCTGTGCCCTGATTGAAAAAGACCATGCCTTCCGGTCTTGAACTCCATATTCCAGCCTCAAAATCAAGCTCACATCAGAAAATTCATTACAAACCATGATAAAGAAGAAAAATGTGAAAAGAGCCAAAGAAATGGAAGAGTCCTTTTTGATAGTGGGCTTGATTTAGTCACAAGGAAAAAGGCTGTTTCCGCATTCATCCACCCCTCCCAGCTGACTGGCTTTGGAAAACTCATTCAATTCACCTGAAAATCGCTGGCAAACTGATTTGGGGAATTAATTATCGTTCCCCTCTGCAAAAGGGTTCCATTTCTTTTTCCAAAGCACAAAAACTCATGTTGGTCCTGCTGCCTCTAGAATTCTAAGCATGACACGCTCATTGGTTTTGTATTTTCTTTCATAATGGATCTGCTGTCTAAACTCGTGTTTGTATTGCCTCAGAATACAAAATTTGGGAAGGAAGAGGGCAAAACCAACTCAGACCCAGAAATCATTTAGGAAATTGCCGCTGAGGAAACCAAAACTCAGCTGAGGCACCCAAAGCCATGACAGAAAGCCAGAATTGGAGCAAGCCAACAGCTGTGCCCTGATTGAAAAAGACCATTCCTTCCGTGTCTTGAACTCCATATTCCAGCCTCAAAATCAAAGCTCACATCAGAAAATTCATTAAAAACCATGAGAAATAAGAAAAATGTGAAAAGAGCAAAGGAAATGGAAGAGTCCTTTTTGATAGTGGGCTTGATTTAGTCACAAGGAAACAGGCTGTTTCCGGATTCATCCACCCCTCCCAGCTGACTGGCTTTGGAAAACTCATTCAATTCACCTGAAAATCGCTGGCAAACAGATTTGGGGAATTAATTATCGATCCCCTCTGCAAAAGGGTTCCATTTCCTTTTCCAAAACACAAAAACTCATGTTGGTCTTGCTGCCTCTAGAATTCTAAGCATGACACGCTAATTGGTTTTGTTTTGTATTTCATGATGGATCTGCTGTCTAAACTCGTGTTTGTATTGCGTCAGAATACAAAATTTGGGAAGGAAGAGGGCAAAACCAACTCAGACCCAGAAAGCATTTAGGAAATTGCCACTCAGGAAACCAAAACTCGGCTGAGGCACCCAAAACCATGACAGAAAGCCAGAATTGGAGCAAGCCAACAGCTGTGCCCTGATTGAAAAAGACCATTCCTTCTGGTCTTGAACTCCATATTCCAGCCTCAAAATCAAAGCTCACATCAGAAAATTCATTACAAACCATGATAAAGAAGAAAAATATGAAAAGAGCCGAAGAAATGGAAGAGTCCTTTTTGAGAATGGGCTTGATTTAGTCACAAGGAAACAGGCTGTTTACGGATTCATCCACCCCTCCCAGCTGACTGGCTTTGGAGAACTCATTCAATTCACCTGAAAATCGCTGGCAAACTCATTTGGGGAATTAATTATCGTCCCCCTCTGCAAAAGGGTTCCATTTCTTTTTCCAAAGCACAAAAACTCATGTTGGTCGTGCTGCCTCTAGAATTCTAAGCATGACACGCTAATTGGTTTTGTTTTTTCTTTCATAATGGATCTGCTGTCTAAACTCGTGTTTTTATTGAGTCAGAATACAAAATTTGGGAAGGAAGAAGGCAAAACCAACTCAGACCCAGAAATCCTTTAGGAAATTGCCGCTCAGGAAACCAAATCTCGGCTGAGGCACCCCAAACCATGACAGAAAGCCAGAATTGGAGCAAGCCAACAGCTGTGCCCTGATTGAAAAAGACCATTCCTTCCGTGTCTTGAACTCCATATTCCAGCCTCAAAATCAAAGCTCACATCAGAAAATTCATAACAAACCATGATAAAGAAGAAAAATGTGAAAAGAGCCAAAGAAATGCAAGAGTCCTTTTTGACAGTGGGCTTGATTTCGTCACAAGGAAACAGGCTGTTTCCGGATTCATCCACCCCTCCCAGCTGACTGGCTTTGGAAAACTCATTCAATTCACCTGAAAATCGCTGGCAAACTGATTTGGGGAATTAATGATCGTTCCCCTCTGCAAAAGGGTTCCATTTCTTTGTCCAAAACACAAAAACTCATGTTGGTCGTGCTGCCTCTAGAATTCTAAGCATAACACGCTAATTTGTTTTTTTTTTTTTTTTATTTCATAATGGATCTGCTGTCTAAACTCGTGTTTGTATTGCGTCAGAATACAAAATTTGGGAAGGAAGAAGGCAAAACCAACTCAGACCCA
>NW_027208336.1:0-65000 GCF_964237555.1 Oryctolagus cuniculus
CTGCTGAGTATCTCACTTCCCATGTTGGATCACTCTCCCCTTTATTTACTCCATCGGTTAGCGTTAGCAGGTACTAGACTTGTCTATGTGTTCCCTTTGACTCCCAGTCCCTTCACCCTGACCAACTGTGAACTGAAACTGATCACCTGGAACAGTGAGATGGCATTGGTACATGCCACATTGATGGGATTGAATTGGAATCCCCTGGTATGCTTCCAACTCCACCACTTGGGGCAAGTCAGCCTGAGCATGTCCCAAATTATACATCTCTTCCCTCTCCCATTCCCACCACCATGTTCAACAGGGATCACATTTCAGTTAATTTTCAACACTTAAGAACTTTCAATCCTACATCTAAAGACTTCACATTCTTCTCAGCAATGCATGGAACCTTCTCTAGGATTGATCACATACTAGGCCATAAAGCAAGTATCAGCAAATTTAAAAGAATTAGAATCATACCATGCAGCTTCTCAGACCACAGCGGAATGAAGCTGGAAATTAGCAACTCAGGAAACCCCAGAAAGTATGCAAACACATGGAGACTGAACAACATGCTCCTGAATGAACACTGGGTCATTCAAGAAATCAAAAGAGAAATCAAAAACTTTCTGGAAGTAAATGAAGACAACAACACAACATATCAAAACTTATGGGATACAGCAAAAGCAGTATTGAGAGGCATATTTATAGAATTAGGTCCCTATATCAAGAAATTGGAAAGGTACCAAATAGATGAGCTTTCAGCGCATCTCAAATACCTAGAAAAACTGCAGCAAACCAAACCCAAATGTAGTAGGAGAAGAGAAATAATTAAAATCAGGGAAGAAATTAACAGGATTGAATCCAAAAAAAATTACAAAAAATCAGCCAAGTGAGAAGCTGGTTTTTTGAAAAAATAAACAAAATTGACACCCCATTGGCCCAACTAACTAAAAAAAGAAGAGAAAAGACCCAAATCAATAAAATCAGAGATGAAAAAGGAAACGTAACAACAGACACCACAGAAATAAAAAAGAATCATCAGAAATTACTACAAGGACCTGTATGCCAGCAAACAGGAAAATCTATCAGAAATGGATAGATTCCTGGACACATGCAACCTACCTAAATTGAACCATGAAGACATAGAAAACCTAAATAGACTGATAACTGAAACAGAAATTGAAACAGTAATAAAGGCCCTCCCAACAAAGAAAAGCCCAGGACCAGATGGATTCACTGCTGAATTCTACCAGACATTTAAAGAAGAACTAATCCCATTTCTTCTCAAACTATTCAGAACAATCAAAAAAGAGGGAATCCTCCCAAATTCTTTCTATGAAGCCAGCATCACCTTAATCCCTAAGCCAGAGAAAGATGCAGCACTGAAAGAAAATTATAGACCAATATCCCTGATGAACATAGACGCAAAAATCCTCAATAAAATTCTGGCCAATAGAGTACAACAACACATCAGGAAAATCATCCACCCAGACCAAGTGGGATTCAACCCTGGTATGCAGGGATGGTGCAACATTCGCAAATCAATCAATGTGATTCACCACATTAACAGACTGCAGAAGAAAAACCATATGATTATCTCAATAGATGCAGAGAAAGCATTTGATAAAATTCAACACCCTTTCATGATGAAAACTCTAAGCAAATTGGGTATAGAAGGAACATTCCTCAATATAATCAAAGCAATATATGAGAAAAACCCACGGCCAGCATCCTATTGAATGGGGAAAAGATGGAAGCATTTCCGCTGAGATCTGGTACCAGACAGGGATGCCCACTCTCACCACTGCTATTTAACATAGTTTTGGAAGTTCTAGCCAGAGCCATCAGACAAGAAAAAGAAATTAAAGGAATACAAATTGAGAAGGAAGAAGTCAAACTATCCCTCTTTGCAGATGATATGATTCTTTACTTAGAGGATCCAAAGAACTCTACTAAGAGGCTACTGGAACTCTGAGAGGAGCAATTTATAGATTCAATGCAATACCAATCAAGATACCGAAGACCTTCTTCTCAGATCTGGAAAAAATGGTGAAATTTCTATGGAGGCACAAGAGACCTCGAATAGCTAAAGCTATCTTGTACAACAAAAACGAAGCTGGAGGCATCACAATGCCAGATTTCAGGACATACTGCAGGGCAGTTGTAATCAAAACAGCATGGTACTGGTACAGAAACAGATGGATAGACCAATGGAACATAATTGAAACACCAGAAATCAATCCAAATATCTACAGCCAATTCATATTTGATCAAGGGTCCAAAATTAATCCCTGGAGTAAGGACAGTCTATTGAATAAATGGTGCTGGGAAAATTGGATTTCCACGTGCAGAATCATGAAGCAAGACCCCTACCTTTCACCTTACACAAAAATCCACTCAACATGGATTAAAGACCTAAATCTACGACCTGACACCATCAAGTTATTAGAGAACATTGGAGAAACCCGTCAAGATATTGGCACAGGCAAAGAGTTTCTGGAAAAGACCCGGGAGGCACAGGCAGTCAAAGCCAAAATCAACTATTGGGATTGCATCAAATTGAGAAGTTTCCGTACTGCAAAAGAAACAGTCAGGAGAGTGAAGAGACAACCGACAGAATGGGAAAAAATATTTGCAAACTATGCAACAGATAAAGGGTTAATAAACAGATTCTACAAAGAGATCAAGAAACTCCAAAAAAAAAAAACCCACTTAAGAGATGGGCAAAAGACCTCAATAGACATTTTTCAAAAGAGGAAATTGAAATGGCCAACAGACACATGAAAAAATGTTCAAGATCACTAGCAATCAGGGAAATGCAAATCAAAACCACAATGAGGTTTCACCTCACCCTGGTTAGAATGGCTCACATACAGAAATCTACCAACAACAGATGCTGGTGAGGATATGGGGAAAAAGGGACACTAACCCACTGTTGGTGGGAATTCAAACTGGTCAAGCCACTATGGAAGTCAGTCTGGAGATTCCTCAGAAACCTGAAGATAACCCTACCGTTCAACCCAGGCATCCCACTCCTTGGAATTTACCCAAAGGAATTTAAATTGGCAAACAAAAAAATGGTCTGCACCCTAATGTTTATCACAGTACAATTCACAATAGCCAAGACCTGGAACCAACCTAAATGCCCATCAACTGTAGACTGGATAAAGAAATTATGGGATATTTACTCTTTAGAATACTATACCGCAGTAAGAAACAACAAAATCCAGTCATTTGCAACAACATGGAGGAATCTGGAACACATCATGCTGAGTGAAATAAGCCAGTCCCAAAGGGACAAATACCATATGTTCTCCCTGATCGGTGACAACTGACTGAACAACAAATAGGAAACCTCCTGAAGTGAAATGGACACTATGACAAATGGTGACTTGATCAGCATAGCCCTGACTGTTAATGAACAACTTAATACATTATCCCTCTTAGTATTTTTTTTGTCTGTTCTACTTAATATGACTGGTTTAATTCTGTAATTAATACACAGTTAATCTTAAGTGTTGAAAATTAACGGAATTGTGATCCCTGTTAAACATAAGAGTGGGAATAAGAGAGGGAAGAGATGTATAATTTGTGACATGCTCAAGCTGACTTGCCCCAAATGGTAGAGTTAGAAACATACCAGGGGATTCCAATACAATCCCATTAAAGTAGCATGTACCAATGACATCTCAGTAGTCCCAGTGATCAATTTCTGTTCACAATTGATCATAAAAATGAAAGGACTAAGAGTCAAAGGGAGCACATAAACAAGTCTAGTACCTGCTAACACTAACCGATAGAATAAATAAAGGGGAGAGTGATCCAACATGGGAAGCGAGATACTCAGCAGACTCATAGAATGGCAGATGTCCTAAATAGCACTCTGGCCTCAGAATCAGCCCTAAAGGCATTCAGATCAGGCTGAAAAGCCCATGAGAGTATTTCAGGCATGGAAAGCCAAGACACTCTGGCAAAAAAAAAAAAAGACCTTAATGAAAGATCTCCTCTAGTGAGATCCCAGTGGAAAGAACAGGTCTTCAAAGAAGGAGGTACCTTTCTCTGAAGGGAGGAGAGAACCTCCACTTTGACTATGACCTTGTCTAAACAAGATAAGAGTTGGAGAAATCAGAGGGCTTCCATAGCCTTGGAAACTCATGACAAGAGCCTAGGGTGATTACTGATTCCATAAACAAGACTGTCAATTTGTTAAGTCAACAACAGGAGTCACTGTGCACTTACTCCTCATGTAGGATCTCTGTCCTTAATGTGCTGTGCATTGAGATTTAATGCTATAACAAGTACTCAAGCAGTATATTTCACTTTGTGTTTCTATGGGGGTGCAAACTGTTGAAATCCTTACTTAATGTATACTAAACTGATCTTCTGTAAAAAAAAAAAAAAAAGAAAGAAATTATCAATTCCCAGCTTGACTCTCACTGGGATTAAACATGACAATAGGTCTGATATGATTTCATCATCATTTAAAAAATCATCTATTATTTTTCACTTTATGTTTCTGTGTGGGAGTAAACTGTTGAAATCTTACATAATGTATACTAAGCTGATCTTCTGTATATTAAGAGAATCAAAAATGAATATTGATGTGAATGATAGGGGAGAGGAATTGGGAAAAGGGAGGGTTGTGGGTGGGAGGGACGGTATGGGGGGGAAGCCATTGTAATCCATAAGTCATACTTTGGAAATTTATATTCATTAAATAAAAGTTAAAAAAAATGTGATTTTGGAGAAAAGCACTATCTTTTTCTTCAGCAGGTGGATCCAATATCATGTTTACAAACACAAATACCATGTTTGCTCGGGTTTCTGAAGCTTTCTGCAAGGAAAACTCGAATGTGTGAAGGATTTGACTCCATGTGGAACCAAATAGCGTTTGCAGGTAGAAAACAAAAAGGTACATGCGAAAATGCCTTCCAAACCGTCAAGTCTGTAGATTTCATCCAAAAAACACAAACAAACACAGAGGCTGTAGCAAGATCTCAGGTGAGATAGCCACAACACACCAGATATTTCTGCTTTCCTCCAGGCATATCCGGACAAAGTGGTGTGGAATTCACGGGAAATTTAACCCAAAAATCACCGTCGTGAATGTGCTTTTGGAGAAAAGCACAATCTTTTTCTTCGGCAAGTGGATCCAACGTCATGTTTATAAACACAAATATCATGTTTGCTAGAGTTTCTGAAGCTTTCTGCCAGGAAAACTCGAATGAGTGGAGGATTTGACTCCATGTGGAACCAAATAGCATTTGCCGGTAAAAGAAAATAAAAAGTTACATGCTAAAATGTATTCAAAACCATAAAGTCCATAGATAATGTCCAGAAAATACAAACAAACACAGAGGCTGTAGCAAGATCTGGGATTGAGATAGCCAAAACACATCAGATATTTCTGAGTTCCTCCAGGTATACCCGGACAAAGTGTTGTGGAATTCGGGTGAAAAGTAACCAAAAAATCACCATCTAAGTGGTTTTGGAGAAAAGCACAATATTTCTGTTCGGCAAGTGGATCCAAATTCATGTTTGCGAACAGAAATAGCATGTTTTCCCGGGTTCCTGAAGCTTTCTGCCAGGAAATCTTGAATGTGTGGAGGATTTGACTCCATGTGGAACCAATTAGCGTTTGCCAGTAGAAAACAGTTACAAGATAAAATGCATTCAAAATGGTAAAGCTATAGATAACGTCCAGAAAACACAAACAAACACAGTGGCTGTAGCAAGATCTGAGACTGAGATAGCCACAACACACCAGATATTTCTGCTTTCCTCCAGGAATATCCGGACAAAGTGTTGTGGTATTCGGGTGAAATTTTACAAACTATCACCATCAAAGTGGTTTTGGAGAAAAGCACAATCTTTCTGTTCGGCAAGTAGATCCAATGTCGTGTTTATAAACATAAATATCATGTTTGCTCAGGTTTCTTAAGCTTTCTGCCAGGAAAACTCAAATGTGTGGAGGATTTGACTACATGTGGAACCAAATAGCGTTTGCCGGTAGAAAACAAAAAAGTTACATGCTAAAATGCATTCAAAACCATAAAGTCCATAGATAATGTCCAGAAAACACAAACAGGCTGTAGCAAGATCTGGGATTGAGATAGCCACAACACACCAAATATTTCTGCTTTCCTCCAGGCATATCCAAACAAATTGGTGTGGAGTTTGGGTTAAATTTAACCCAAAAATAACCGTCAAAGTGGTTTTGGAGAAAAGCACAATGTTTCTCTTCGGCGAGTGGATCCAAAGTCATGTTTATAAACACAAGTATCATGTTTGCTTGGGTTTCTGAAGCTTTCTGCCAGAAAAACTTGAATCTGTGGAGGATTTGACTCCATGTGGAACCATTAACGTTTGCAGTAGAAAACAAAAAGTTTCATGCAAAGATGCATTCAAAATCATAACGCCCATAGATAATGTCCAGAAAACACAAACAAACACAGAAGCCGTAGCAAGATCTCGGATTGAGATAGCCACAACACACCAGATATTTCTGCTTTCCTGCAGGCATATCCGGAGAAAGTGTTCTGGTATTTGGGTGAAATTTTACAAACTATCACCGTCAATGTGGTTTTGGAGAAAAGCACAATCTTTCTGTTGGGCAAGTGAATCCAATGTCATGTTTATAAACACAAATATCATGTTTGCTGAGGTTTCTGAAGCTTTCTGACAGGAAAACTTGAATGTGTGGAGGATTTAACTCCATGTAGAACCAAATAGCGTTTGCCGGTAAAAAAAAAAAAAAAAAATTACATGCTAAAATGCATTCAAAACCGTAAAGTCCATAGATAATGTCCAGAAAACACAAACAAACACAGTGGCTGTAGCAAGATCTGGGACTGAGATAGCCACAACACACCAGATATTTCTGAGTTGCTCCAGGCATATCCGAACAAAGTGGTGTGGAATTCAGGGGAAATAAAACAAACTGTCACCGTCAAAGTGGTTTTGGAGAAAAGCACAATCTTTCTGTAGTGCAAGTGGATCCAATGTCAATTTTATAAACACAAGTATCATGTTTGCTTGGGTTTCTGAAGCTTTCTGCAGGAAAACTTGAATCTGTGCAGGATTTGATTCCATGTGGAAACATTAGTGTTTGCAATAGAAAACAAAAAGTTACATGCAAAGATGCATTCTAAACCATAAAGTCCATAGATAATGTCCAGAAAACACAAACCAACACAGAAGCCGTAGCAAGATCTCGGATTGAGATAGCCACTACACAGCAGGTAGTTCTGCTTTCCTCCAGGCATATCCGGACAAAGTGTTGTGGAATTCACGTGAAATTTAACCACGAAATCACCGTCAAAATGGTTTTGGGGAAAATCACAAACTTTCTGTTTGGCAAGTGGATCCAATGTCATGTTTAAAACACAAATATCATGTTTGCTCAGGATTCTGAAGCTTTCTGCCTAGAAAAATCGAATGTGTGGTGGATTTGACTCCATGTGGAATGAATTAGCTTTTGCCTGTAGAAAACAAACAATTACATGCTAAAATCCGGACAAAGTGTTGTGGAATTCGGTTGAAATTAAATGAAAAAATCACCATCAAAATGGATTTGGAGAAAAGCACAATCTTTCTGTTCGGCAAGTGGATCCAATGTCATGATTATAAACACATGTATCATGTTTGCTCAGGTTTCTAGAGCTTTCTGCCAGGAAAACTCGAATGTGTGGAGGATTTGACTCCATGTGGATCCAATTAGCAATTGCCGGTAGAAAACAAAAAGTTACACGCTAAAATGCATTCAAATCCCTAAAGTCCATAGATAATGTCCAGAAAACACAAACAAACACAGAGGCTATAGCAAGATCTGGGATTGAGATATCGACAACACACCAGATATTTCTGCTTTCCTCCAGGTATATCCGGACAAAGTGGTGTGGAATTCAGGGGAAATTTAACCTAAAAATCACTGTCATGAAAATGGTTTTGGAGAAAAGCATAATCTTTCTGTTGGGCAAGTGGATCCAATGTCATGTTTAAAACACAAATATCATGTTTGCTCAGGATTCTGAAGCTTTCTGCCTAGAAAAATTGAATGTGCGGTGGATTTGACTCCATGTGGAAACAATTAGCGTTTGCTGGTAGAAAACAAAAAGTTCATGCAAAATGCACTCAAAACCGCAAAGTCCATAGATAATGTCTGCAAAACACAAATAAACACAGAGGCTGTAGCAAGATCTCGGATTGAGATAGCCACAACACACCAGATATTTCTGCTTTCCTCCAGGCATATCCAGACAAAGTGTTGTGGAATTCACGTGAAATTTATGCAAGAAATCACCGTCAAAGTGGTTTTGGAGGAAAGCACAATCTTTCACTTCGGCAAGTGGATCTAATGTCATGTTTATACACACAAATACCATGTTTTTTCAAGTTTCTGAAGCTTTCTGCCAGGAAAACTTGAATGTTTGGAGGATTTGACTCCATGTGCAATCAATTAGCATTTGGCAGCAGAAAACAAAAAGTTACATGCTAAAATGCATTCAAAATAGTAAAGTCCTTATTAATGTCCAGAAAACACAAAAAAACACAGAGGCTGTAGGAGGATCAGAATTGAGATAGCCACAACACACCAGATATTTCAGCTTTCATCCAGGCATATCCAGAAAATGTGGTGAAGTTTTCTTCCTAGAGAACCCAAATGTGTGGAGGATTGACTCCATGTGGAACCTACTAGTGTTTGACAGCAGAAAACAGAAAGTAACATTATAAAATTTGTCAAAACCTAAAGTTCGTAATAATGTCCAGAAAACACAAACAAACACAGAGGCTGTAGCAAGATCAGGAGTGAGATAGCCACAACAAACAAGATATTTCTCCTTTCATCCAGGCATATCTGGACAATGTAGTGTGGAATTCGGGTGAAATTTAACCAAAAAAATCACCGTGAAAGTGGTTTTGGAGAAAAGCACAATTATCTCTTCTGCAAGTGGATCTAATGTCATGTTTACAAACACAAATATCATGTTTTCTCAGGTTTCTGAAGCTCTCTGCCTAGAAAACTTGAATGTGTGGAGGATTTGACTGCATGAGGAACCAATTAGTGTTGGCCAGCAGAAAACAAAAAGTTACATGCTAAAATTCACTCAAAACCTTAAGTCCGTAGATGATGTCCTGAAAACACAAACAAACACAGAGGATGTAGCAAGATCTGGGATTGAGATAGCCACAACACCCCCGATATTTCTGCTTTCATCCAGGCAGATCTGGACAAAGTGTTGTGGAATTCGGGTGAAATTTAACCAAAAAATCACCGTCAAAGCGGTTTTGGAGAAAAGCCCAATCTTTCTATTCAGCAAATGGATGCAATGTCATGTTAAAAAATAAAATATCATGTTTGCTCAGGTTTCTGAAGCTTTGTGCCAGGAAAATTCGAATGTATCTAAGAGTTGACTGCATGTGGAACCAATTAGCATTTGCAGGTAGAAAACAAAAAGTTACATGCTAAAATGCATTCAAATGCGTAAAGTCCATAGGTAATGTCCAGAAAACACAAAGAAACATGGAGACTGTAGCAAGATCTCGGATTGAGATAACCACAACATACCAGAATTTTCTGCTTTCCTCCAGGCATTTCCGGACAAAGTGTTGTGGAATTCGGGTGAAATTAAATCAAAAAATCACCGTCAAAGTGGTTCTGGAGAAAAGCACAATCTTTCTCTTCAGCAAGTGGATACAATGTCATGTTTACAAACAGAAATAGCATGTTTTATCAGGTTTCTGAAGCTCTCAGCCAGGAAAATCTAATGTGTGGAGTATTTGACTCCATGTGCAACAAATTAGCAATTGCTGGTAGAAAGCAAAAAGTTACATGCTAAAATGCATTAAAAACCGTCAAGTCCATAGATAATGTTCAGAAAACACAAACACAGAGGCTGTAGGAAGATCTGGGCCTGAGATAGCCACAATACACTGGATATTTCTGCTTTCCTCCAGGAATATCCGGACAAAGTGGTGTGGATTTCGCATGAAATATAAACCCAAAATCACCATCAAAGTGGTTTTGGAGAAAAGCACAGTCTTTCTGTTCGGCAAGTTGAATCAATGCCATGTTTACAAACACAAATATCATGTTTGTATGGGTTTCTGAAGCTTTCTACCAGGAAAACTCGAATGTGTGGAGGATTTGACTCCATGTGCAACCAATTAGCATTTGCCTGCAGAAAACTAAAAGTTACATGCTAAAATGCATTGAAAACCGTAAAGTCTGTAGATAATGTCCAGAAAACACAAACACAGAGACTGTAGCAAGATCTCGGATTGAGATAGCCACAACACACCAGATATTTCTGCTTTCTTCCAGGCATATGCGGTCAAAGTGATGTGGAATTCGGGTGAAATTTAACAAAAAATCACCATGAAAATTGTTTTGGAGGAAATTGGAATCTTTCTTTCAGCAAGTGAATCTAGTGTCATGTTTACAAAAGCAAATATCATGTTTGCACAGGTTTCTGAAGCATTCTGCTTAGAAAACACGAATGTGTGGAGGAATTGACTCCATGTTGAACCATTTAGGGTTTGCCGACAGAAAAGCAAAAATTACATGCTAAAATTCACTCAAAACCGTAAAGACCATAGGTAATGTCCAGAAAACACAAACAAACACTGAGGCTGTAGCAAGATCTGGGATTGAGATAGCCAAAACACATCAGATATTTCTGCTTTCATCCAGGCATATCCGGACAAAGAGTTGTGGAATTTGGGTGAAATTTAACCCAAAAATCACTGTCAAAGTGGTTTTGGAGAAAAGCACACTCTTCCGCTTCGGTGAATGGATCCAAGGTCATGTTTATGAACACAAATAGCATTTTTGCTCAGGTTTCTGGAGCTTTCTGCCAGGAAAACTCGAATGTGTGGAGTATTTGACTCCTTGTGGAACCATTTAGCGTTTCCCAGCACAAAACTAAAAGATTATAAAATTCACTCAAAACCATAAAGTCCATAGATAATGTCCAGAAAACACAAACAAACACAGAGGCTGTAGCAAGATCTAGGATTGACATACCCACAACACACCAGATATTTCTGCTTTCCTCCAGGCATATCCAGACAAAGTGGTGTGGAATTTGGGTGAAATTTAACCGAAAAATCACCATGAAAATTGTTTTGGAGGAAATTGGAATCTTTCTTTCAGCAAGTGAATCCAGTGTCATGTTTACAAAAGCAAATATCATGTTTACACAGGTTTCTGAAGCTTTCTGCTTAGAAAACACGAATGTGTGGAGGAATTGATTCCATGTTGAACCAATTAGGGTGGGCCGACAGAAAAGCAAAAATTACATGCTAAAATTCACTCAAAACCGTAAAGTCCTTAGAAAATGTCCAGAAAACACAAAAATACACAGAGGCTGTAGCAAGATCTGGGATTGAGATAGCCACAACACACTGGATATTTCTGCTTTCCTCCAGGCATATCCGGACAAAGTGTTGTGGAATTTGGGTGAAATTTAACCCAAAAATCACCGTCAAAGATGTTTTGGTGAAAAGCACAATATTTCTGTTCGGCATGTGGATCCAATGACATGTTTACAAACACAAATATCATGTTTGCTTGGGTTTCTGAAGTTTTCTGCCTATAAAACTCAAATGTGTGAAGGATTTGACTCTATGTGCAACCAATTAGTATTTGCCAGCAGAAAACTAAAAGTTACATGCTAAAATGAATTCAAAACTGTCATGTCTGTAGATAATGTCCAGAAAACACAAACAAACACAGAGGCAGTAGCAAGACCTAGGATTGACATAGGCACAACACACCAGATATTTCTGCTTTCATCCAGGCATATCTAGACAAAGTGTTGTGGAATTTGGATGAGATTTAACCAAAAAATCACCATGAAAGTGGTTTTGGGAAATGCACAATGTTTCTCTTCAGCAAGTGGATCCAATGTCATGTCTCCTAACAGAAATATTATGTGTTATCTGGTGTCTGAAGCTTTCTGCCTAGAAACATCAAATATGAGGATGATTTGAATCCATGTGCAACCAATTAGTGCTTGCCAGCAGAAAAACAAAAGTTACATGGTAAAATAATCTCCAACCCGCAAAGTCCGTAGATAATGTCCATTACACACAAACACAGAGGCTGCAGCAAGATCTGTGATTGACATAGACACAACACACCACATATTTCTGCTTTCATCCAGGAATATCTAGACAAAGTGTTGTGGAATTCGGGTGAAATTTAACCAAAAAATCACCTTCAAAGAGGTTTTGGGGAAAAGCACAATCTTTCTCTACGGCAAGTGGATCCAGTATCATGTTTACAAACAGAAATGTCCTATTTTCATGGGTTTCTGAAGCTTTTTGCCAGGAAAACTCGAATATGTGGAGGATTTGACTCCATGTGGAACCAATTAGGGTTTGTCAGCAGAAAACTAAAAGTTAGATTATAAAATTCACTCAAAACCTTAAAGTCCGTAGATGATGTCCAGAAAACACAAACAAATACAGAGGTTATAGCAAGATCTTGGATTGAGATATCCACAACACACCAGGCATTTCTGCTTTCATCCATGCAAATCTAGACAAAGTGTTGTGGAACTCGGGTGAAATTTAACCAAAATACCACCTTCAAAGTGGTTTTGGAGAAAATCAAATTATTTCCATTCGGCAAGTGGATCCAATGTCATGTTTAGACACATAAATATAATGTTTGCTTGAGTTTCTGAAGTTTTCTGCCTGGAAAACCCAAATGTGTGGAGGATTGACTACATGTGGACCTTCTAGTGTTTGACAGTAGAAAACAGACAGTTACATTATAAAATTCGTTCAAAACCTAAAGTTCGTAATAATGTCCAGAAAACACAAACACAGAGGCTGTAGCAAGATCAGGATTGAGATAGCCACAATACACAAGATATTTCTGCTTTCCTCCAGGCATATCCGGAAAAAGTGGTGTGGAATTTGTAGAAATATAACAAACACCGTCAAAGTGGTTTTGGAGAAAAGCACAATTTTCTCTTCAGCAAGTGGATCTAATGTCATGTTTACAATCACAAGTATCATGTTTTCTATGGTTTCTGAAGCTTTCTGCCAAGAAAGCTTGAGAGTGTGGAGGATTTGACTGCATGTGGAACCAGTTAGTGTTTGCCGGTAGAAAACAAAATGTTACATGCTAAAATTCACTCAAAACCTCAAGTCCGTAGATAATGTCCAGAAAACACAAACAAACACAGAGCTGTAGCAAGACCTAGGATTCCAATAGCCACAACACCCTTGATATTTCTGCTTTCATCCAGGCAGATCTGGACAAAGTATTGTGGAATTCGGATGAAATTTAATCAAAAAATATCCTTCAAAGTGGTTTTGGAGAAAAGCACAATTTTCTGTTCAGTAAGTGGATCCAATATCATGTTTGAAAACAGAAATATTATGTTTTCTTGGGTTTCTGAAGCTTATTGCCTAGAAAACTCGAATGTGTGCAGGATTTGACACCACGTGCAAAAATTAGTGCTTGCCAGCAAAAATCAAAAGTTACATGCTAAAATACATTCAAACCCCTAAAATCGGTGTATAATGTGCGGAAAACACAAGCAAACACAGAGGCTGTAGAAAGATCTGGGACTGAGATAGCCACAACATACCAGATATTTCTGCTTTTCTCCAGACATATCCGGACAAAGTGGTGTGCAATACAATAGAAATTTAACCTAAAAATCACTGTCAAAGTGGTTTTGGAGAAAAGTACAATCTTTCTGTTCGACAAGTGGATCCAATGTAATGTTTATAAACACAAATATCTTGTTTGTTCGGGTCTGAAGCTTTCTGCCAGGAAAACTCGAATGTGTGGAGGATTTGACTCCATGTGGAACCAATTAGATTTCCCGCTGAAAACAAAAAGTACATGCTAAAATGCATTCAAAACAGTAAAGTCCGTATTAATGTCCAGAAAACACAAACAAACACAGAGGCTGTAGCAAAATCTGGGATTGAGATGGCCACAACACATCAGATATTTCTGCTTTCCTCCAGGCATATCTGGACAAAGTGGTTTGGAATTCAGGTGAAATTTAACCAAAAAATCACCGTCAAAGTGGTTTTGGAGAAAAGCACAATCTTTCTTTTCAGCAAGTGGATCCAATGTCATGTATATAAATGCAAATACCATGTTACTTTGGTTTCTGAAGCATTCTGCCAGGAAACTCGAATGTGTGCAGGATTTGACTCCATGTGGAACCAATTAGCATTTGCCTGTAGAAAGCAAAAAGTTACATGCTAAAATGTTTCAAAACCGTCAAGTAAGTAGATATTGTCCAGAAAACCAAACAAACACAGAGGCTGTAGCAAGATCTGGGATTGAGATAGCCACAACACACCAGATATTACTGCTTTCCTCCAGGCATATCCAGACAAAGTTTATGGATGTTGGGTGCAATTTAACCCAAAAATCACCGTCGTAAAAGTGGTTTTGGAGAAAACCACAATCTTTCACTTCAGCAAGTGGATCCAATGTCATGTATATAAATGCAAAATCATGTTTGCTCAGGTTTCTGAAGCTTTCTGCCAGGATAATCTAATGTGTGGAGGATTTGACTCCATGTGCAACCAATTAGTGTTGCCGGTAGAAAACAAAAAGTTACATGCTAAAATGCTTTCCAAACCGTCAAGTCCGTAGATTTTGTCCAGAAAATACAAACAAACCAAGAGGCTGTAGCAAGAACTCGGACTGATATTGCCACAATACAACAGATATTTCTGCTTTCCTCCAGACATATCCTTACCAAGTGGTGTTTAATACAGGTGAAATTTAACACAAAAATCATCGTCAAAGTGGTTTTGGAGAAAAACACAATCTTTCTGTTCCTCAAGTGGATCCAATGTCTTGTTTACAAACACTAATATCATGTTTACTCGTGTTTCTGAAGCTTTCTGCCAGGAAAATTCGAAAAATCTAGAAGTTGACATCATGTGGAACCAATTAGCTTTTGCCGGTAGAAAACAAAAAGTTACATGCGAAAATGCATTCAAAACCGTAAAGTCTACAGATAATGTTCAGAAAACACAAACAAACCCAGAGGCTGTAGCAAGATCTGGGAATGAGATAGCCACAACACACCAGATATTTCTGCTTTCCTCCAGGCATATCTGGAAAAACTGGTTTGGATTTCGGGTGAAATTGAACCAAAAAAATCACAGTCAAATTGGTTTTGGAGAAAAGCACAGTTTTTCTCTTTGGAAGGTGGATCCAACATCAAGTTTATAAACACGAATATCATGTTAGCTCGGGTTTCTGAAGGTTTCTGCCAGGAAAACACTAATGTGTTTAGGATTTGACTCCATGTGCAACCAATTAGCATTTGATGGTAGAACACAAAAAGTTACATGCTAAAATGTATTCAAAACCATAAAGTCTATAGATAATGTCCAGAAAACACAAACAAACATTGAGACTGTAAAAGATCTGGGACTGAGAATCCCACAACTCACCAGGTATTTCTGCTTTCCTCCAGGCATATCCGGACAAATTGGTGTAGAATTCAAGTGAAATATAACCGAAAAATCACCGTCAAAGTGGTTTTGGAGAAAAGCACAATCTTTCTTTTGGCATGTGGATCCAACGTCAAGTTTATGAACACAAATATCATGTTTGCTCGGGTTTCTGAAGCTTTCTGCCAGAAAAATTTGAATGTGTGGAGGATTTGACTCCATGGGAACCAATTTGCATTTGCCTGTAGAAAACAAAATGTTACATGCTAAAATGCATTCAAAACCATCAAGTCCATTGATAATTTCTAGAAAACTCCAGAAACACAGAAGCTATAGCAATATCTGGAATTGAGATAGCCACAACAGACCAGATATTTCTGCTTTCCTCCAGGCATATCCGGACAAAGTGGTGTGGAATTCTGGTGAAATTTAACCAAGAAATCACTGTCAAAGTGCTTTTTGAGGGGGGCAGAGCCAAGATGGCGGAATAGTGAGGGCGCACACTGATAATCTGGGAAAATTTAGTTTAATATAAGGGTAGTTACGGTATCCTCAGAAAAAGGACCAGCAAAATATTGCAGAGGAAACTCTTCTGGATCTAGTGCCTGTGAATCGGAGGACCTACTGCAAGAGCAGGGTCGCCCACCGCACGGAAGCCGAACTGCAGGAGCTGCAGAGTCTGAGTGCCAGTGCGGGAAGGGGAGTCGATGTGACACAGACACCAGCAGGGAGAGGAGAGATGCCCAGGGCTCTGAGTCCACACATCGGTGCTGGAAGGGGAGGTGAGCTCAAAAACCTGAGACATTGGTGGGGAAACGGAGGTCAGAATCTAGAGGGGAGCCAGAAAGTGCACCAGACTCACTACCGGAGAGAAGGAAAAAAAAGGTGGGGGGTTTCTCTCTCCAACAACCTTGCAAAGGTTGCAAGGCATCAAGGCTTGCAAGAGTTTCCAAGAGTTTGCAAGAGACAAAGAGCAGGCCCCCTCTCTGGATTTACATAACAACAGGGGAGAGCTAAAGAACTGAGTCACTACAATTCAGTAGCCTAGGCAACCCAGTGGGAGTCCAGAGGAGAAACAGAGCCTGCACAGACTCTTTGGGTAGAAGCCAGAGATTGGAAGCTAAATACCATCAATTCTGCACAGCCAGACGGTGTGGCATTACTTACCCCCTGAATAAATAAAATAAATAAATAAATAAATAAAAAGAGAGAGATTTACCACGCATAAACTGAGGGTGTCACCTTTTCACACCCGTAACCCATAACCAAGCAGAGCTCTCAGGCCACACCCATCTCAAGCCTCCAAGGCTCCTCCAACAGCAGGCAGTCCACTTAACACGGACATAGTATAAAAAAATTAAAAAATGCACAGTGACGAAAGAAGAATTAATTATGCCAAGCAACAAACACAGACATCAAGGGAACAAGATCAACGATGACATTATGATGCCTCCAAATAAACAAAACACCCCAAGCCAAGATTATGAAGATGATGAGATAGAAGAAATGCAAGATATGGATTTCAAAAAATTTATGATAAGATCATTTAGAAGTTTTCAAAGCAAATCCTTGAACTACAGAAATCCTTATTGGACAGGATTGAAAATCTCTCTCGTGAAAATGAAATTTTAAGGAAGAATCAAAATGAAACGCAGAAACTAGCAGAACAGGAAAGTGTGATAGTGAAGAGAAATCAAAATGAAATGAAGAGCTCAATAGATCAAATGACAAACACATTAGAGAGCCTTAAAAACAGAATGGGTGAAGCAGAAGAGAGAATATCGGACTTAGAAGATAGAGCACAGGAAAACATACAGTCAAACCAAGGAAAAGAAGAAGAAATTAGAAATCTAAAAAAATATTGTTGGGAATCTACAGGATACTATTAAAAACACCAACATTGGAGTTCTAGGAGTTCCTGAAGGCATGGAGAGAGTGAAAGGATTAGAAGGCCTTTTTAGTGAGATACTAGCAGAGAACTTTCCAGATTTGAAGAAGGACAGAGACATCCTAGTACAGGAAGCTCATAGAACCCCCAATAAACATGACCAAAAGAGATCCTCACCATGACACGTTGTAATTAAACTCACCACAGTGAAACATAAAGAAAAGATCCTAAAATGTGCAAGAGAGAAACATCAGATTACTTTCAGAGGATCTCCAATCAGACTCACAGCAGACTTCTCATCAGAAACCCTACAAGCTAGGAGGGAATGGCGAGACATAGCACAGGTGCTAAGAGAGAAAAATTGCCAGCCCAGAATATTATATCCTGCTAAGCTCTCATTTGTGAATGAAGGTGAAATAAAGACCTTTCATAGCAAACAGAAAGTGAAAGACTTTGCCGCCAGTCGTCCGGCCCTGCAAAAGATACTTAAAGATGTGCTACACTCAGAAACACAGAAACACAGCCATCAATATGAAAGAAGGTAAAGGAAGAACACCTACCAGTAAAAGAGCATGGGAAGCTCAAAGCATATACTAGAAAATATCTCCGGGAAAATGGCAGGGCAAAGTCACTGCGTATCAATAATCACATTAAACATTAATGGTCTGAATACTTCAGTTAAAAGACACCGATTGGCTGATTGGCTCAAAGAACACAACCCAACTATTTGTTGCCTACAAGAAACACATCTCTCTAACAAAGAGGCATGCAGACTGAAAGTGAAAGGTTGGAAAAAGATATTCCATGCCAACAGAAACCAAAAAAAGCAGGTGTAGCCATATTAATATCAGACAAAATAAACTTTAATACAAAAACTGTTAAGAGAGACAAAGAAGGGCACTATATAATGATTAAGGGTTCAATTCAACAGGAAGATGTAACTATTATAAATGTATATGCTCCTAATTACAGGGCACCGGTCTATTTAAAAGATATGTTAAGGGACGTAAAGGGAAATTAGATTCCAATACAATAGTACTGGGGGACTTCAATACTCCACTCTCAGAAACAGACAGATCATCCAGCCAGAAGATCAACAAGGAAACAGCAGATTTAATCGACACTATTGCCCAAATGGATCTAACAGATATCTACAGAACTTTCTTTTTTTTTAAACTTTTATTTAATGCATATAATTTTCCAAAGTACGACTTATGGATTACAATGGCTTCCCCCCCATACCGTCCCTCCCACCCACAACCCTCCCCTTTCCCACTCCCTCTCCCCTTCCATTCACATCATGATTCATTTTCGATTATCTTAATATACAGAAGATCAGCTTAGTATACATTAAGTATGGATTTCAACAGTTTGCTCCCACACAGAAACATAAAGTGAAAAATAATAGATGATTTTTTTTAAATGATGATGAAATCAGAGCAGACCTATTGTCATGTTTAATCCCAGTGAGAGTCAAGCTGGGAATTGATAATTTCTTTTTTTTTTTTTTTACAGAGGATCAGTTTAGTATGCATTAAGTAAGGATTTCAACAGTTTGCACCCCCATAGAAACACAAAGTGAAATATATTGTTTGAGTACTTGTTATAGCATTAAATCTCAATGTATAGCACATTAAGGATAGAGATCCTACATGAGGAGTAAGTGCACAGTGACTCCTGTTGTTGACTTTACCAATTGACACTCCTGTCTATGGCATCAGTAATCTCCCTATGCTCCAGTCATGAGTTTCCAAGGCTATGGAAGCCCTCTGAGTTCTCCAACTCTTATCTTGTTTAGACAAGGTCATAGTCAAAGTGGAGGTTCTCTCCTCCCTTCAGAGAAAGGTACCTCCTTCTTTGATGACCTGTTCTTTCCACTGGGATCTCACTCGCAGAGATCTTTTGCCAGAGTGCCTTGGCTTTCCATGCCTGAAATACTCTCATGAGCTTTTCAGCCAGATCCGAATGCCTTTAGGGCTGATTCTGAGGCCAGAGTGCTATTTAGGACATCTGCCATTCTATGAGTCTGCTGAGTATCTCACTTCCCATGTTGGATCACTCTCCCCTTTATTTACTCCATCGGTTAGCGTTAGCAGGTACTAGACTTGTCTATGTGTTCCCTTTGACTCCCAGTCCCTTCACCCTGACCAACTGTGAACTGAAACTGATCACCTGGAACAGTGAGATGGCATTGGTACATGCCACATTGATGGGATTGAATTGGAATCCCCTGGTATGCTTCCAACTCCACCACTTGGGGCAAGTCAGCCTGAGCATGTCCCAAATTATACATCTCTTCCCTCTCCCATTCCCACCACCATGTTCAACAGGGATCACATTTCAGTTAATTTTCAACACTTAAGAACTTTCAATCCTACATCTAAAGACTTCACATTCTTCTCAGCAATGCATGGAACCTTCTCTAGGATTGATCACATACTAGGCCATAAAGCAAGTATCAGCAAATTTAAAAGAATTAGAATCATACCATGCAGCTTCTCAGACCACAGCGGAATGAAGCTGGAAATTAGCAACTCAGGAAACCCCAGAAAGTATGCAAACACATGGAGACTGAACAACATGCTCCTGAATGAACACTGGGTCATTCAAGAAATCAAAAGAGAAATCAAAAACTTTCTGGAAGTAAATGAAGACAACAACACAACATATCAAAACTTATGGGATACAGCAAAAGCAGTATTGAGAGGCATATTTATAGAATTAGGTCCCTATATCAAGAAATTGGAAAGGTACCAAATAGATGAGCTTTCAGCGCATCTCAAATACCTAGAAAAACTGCAGCAAACCAAACCCAAATGTAGTAGGAGAAGAGAAATAATTAAAATCAGGGAAGAAATTAACAGGATTGAATCCAAAAAAAATTACAAAAAATCAGCCAAGTGAGAAGCTGGTTTTTTGAAAAAATAAACAAAATTGACACCCCATTGGCCCAACTAACTAAAAAAAGAAGAGAAAAGACCCAAATCAATAAAATCAGAGATGAAAAAGGAAACGTAACAACAGACACCACAGAAATAAAAAAGAATCATCAGAAATTACTACAAGGACCTGTATGCCAGCAAACAGGAAAATCTATCAGAAATGGATAGATTCCTGGACACATGCAACCTACCTAAATTGAACCATGAAGACATAGAAAACCTAAATAGACTGATAACTGAAACAGAAATTGAAACAGTAATAAAGGCCCTCCCAACAAAGAAAAGCCCAGGACCAGATGGATTCACTGCTGAATTCTACCAGACATTTAAAGAAGAACTAATCCCATTTCTTCTCAAACTATTCAGAACAATCAAAAAAGAGGGAATCCTCCCAAATTCTTTCTATGAAGCCAGCATCACCTTAATCCCTAAGCCAGAGAAAGATGCAGCACTGAAAGAAAATTATAGACCAATATCCCTGATGAACATAGACGCAAAAATCCTCAATAAAATTCTGGCCAATAGAGTACAACAACACATCAGGAAAATCATCCACCCAGACCAAGTGGGATTCAACCCTGGTATGCAGGGATGGTGCAACATTCGCAAATCAATCAATGTGATTCACCACATTAACAGACTGCAGAAGAAAAACCATATGATTATCTCAATAGATGCAGAGAAAGCATTTGATAAAATTCAACACCCTTTCATGATGAAAACTCTAAGCAAATTGGGTATAGAAGGAACATTCCTCAATATAATCAAAGCAATATATGAGAAAAACCCACGGCCAGCATCCTATTGAATGGGGAAAAGATGGAAGCATTTCCGCTGAGATCTGGTACCAGACAGGGATGCCCACTCTCACCACTGCTATTTAACATAGTTTTGGAAGTTCTAGCCAGAGCCATCAGACAAGAAAAAGAAATTAAAGGAATACAAATTGAGAAGGAAGAAGTCAAACTATCCCTCTTTGCAGATGATATGATTCTTTACTTAGAGGATCCAAAGAACTCTACTAAGAGGCTACTGGAACTCTGAGAGGAGCAATTTATAGATTCAATGCAATACCAATCAAGATACCGAAGACCTTCTTCTCAGATCTGGAAAAAATGGTGAAATTTCTATGGAGGCACAAGAGACCTCGAATAGCTAAAGCTATCTTGTACAACAAAAACGAAGCTGGAGGCATCACAATGCCAGATTTCAGGACATACTGCAGGGCAGTTGTAATCAAAACAGCATGGTACTGGTACAGAAACAGATGGATAGACCAATGGAACATAATTGAAACACCAGAAATCAATCCAAATATCTACAGCCAATTCATATTTGATCAAGGGTCCAAAATTAATCCCTGGAGTAAGGACAGTCTATTGAATAAATGGTGCTGGGAAAATTGGATTTCCACGTGCAGAATCATGAAGCAAGACCCCTACCTTTCACCTTACACAAAAATCCACTCAACATGGATTAAAGACCTAAATCTACGACCTGACACCATCAAGTTATTAGAGAACATTGGAGAAACCCGTCAAGATATTGGCACAGGCAAAGAGTTTCTGGAAAAGACCCGGGAGGCACAGGCAGTCAAAGCCAAAATCAACTATTGGGATTGCATCAAATTGAGAAGTTTCCGTACTGCAAAAGAAACAGTCAGGAGAGTGAAGAGACAACCGACAGAATGGGAAAAAATATTTGCAAACTATGCAACAGATAAAGGGTTAATAAACAGATTCTACAAAG
The DNA here is from genome assembly GCF_964237555.1 of Oryctolagus cuniculus. Classification (NCBI taxonomy): domain Eukaryota; kingdom Metazoa; phylum Chordata; class Mammalia; order Lagomorpha; family Leporidae; genus Oryctolagus; species Oryctolagus cuniculus. Next base: position 22,015 of record NW_027208336.1, read on the forward strand.
AGATCAAGAAACTCCAAAAAAAAAAAACCCACTTAAGAGATGGGCAAAAGACCTCAATAGACATTTTTCAAAAGAGGAAATTGAAATGGCCAACAGACACATGAAAAAATGTTCAAGATCACTAGCAATCAGGGAAATGCAAATCAAAACCACAATGAGGTTTCACCTCACCCTGGTTAGAATGGCTCACATACAGAAATCTACCAACAACAGATGCTGGTGAGGATATGGGGAAAAAGGGACACTAACCCACTGTTGGTGGGAATTCAAACTGGTCAAGCCACTATGGAAGTCAGTCTGGAGATTCCTCAGAAACCTGAAGATAACCCTACCGTTCAACCCAGGCATCCCACTCCTTGGAATTTACCCAAAGGAATTTAAATTGGCAAACAAAAAAATGGTCTGCACCCTAATGTTTATCACAGTACAATTCACAATAGCCAAGACCTGGAACCAACCTAAATGCCCATCAACTGTAGACTGGATAAAGAAATTATGGGATATTTACTCTTTAGAATACTATACCGCAGTAAGAAACAACAAAATCCAGTCATTTGCAACAACATGGAGGAATCTGGAACACATCATGCTGAGTGAAATAAGCCAGTCCCAAAGGGACAAATACCATATGTTCTCCCTGATCGGTGACAACTGACTGAACAACAAATAGGAAACCTCCTGAAGTGAAATGGACACTATGACAAATGGTGACTTGATCAGCATAGCCCTGACTGTTAATGAACAACTTAATACATTATCCCTCTTAGTATTTTTTTTGTCTGTTCTACTTAATATGACTGGTTTAATTCTGTAATTAATACACAGTTAATCTTAAGTGTTGAAAATTAACGGAATTGTGATCCCTGTTAAACATAAGAGTGGGAATAAGAGAGGGAAGAGATGTATAATTTGTGACATGCTCAAGCTGACTTGCCCCAAATGGTAGAGTTAGAAACATACCAGGGGATTCCAATACAATCCCATTAAAGTAGCATGTACCAATGACATCTCAGTAGTCCCAGTGATCAATTTCTGTTCACAATTGATCATAAAAATGAAAGGACTAAGAGTCAAAGGGAGCACATAAACAAGTCTAGTACCTGCTAACACTAACCGATAGAATAAATAAAGGGGAGAGTGATCCAACATGGGAAGCGAGATACTCAGCAGACTCATAGAATGGCAGATGTCCTAAATAGCACTCTGGCCTCAGAATCAGCCCTAAAGGCATTCAGATCAGGCTGAAAAGCCCATGAGAGTATTTCAGGCATGGAAAGCCAAGACACTCTGGCAAAAAAAAAAAAAGACCTTAATGAAAGATCTCCTCTAGTGAGATCCCAGTGGAAAGAACAGGTCTTCAAAGAAGGAGGTACCTTTCTCTGAAGGGAGGAGAGAACCTCCACTTTGACTATGACCTTGTCTAAACAAGATAAGAGTTGGAGAAATCAGAGGGCTTCCATAGCCTTGGAAACTCATGACAAGAGCCTAGGGTGATTACTGATTCCATAAACAAGACTGTCAATTTGTTAAGTCAACAACAGGAGTCACTGTGCACTTACTCCTCATGTAGGATCTCTGTCCTTAATGTGCTGTGCATTGAGATTTAATGCTATAACAAGTACTCAAGCAGTATATTTCACTTTGTGTTTCTATGGGGGTGCAAACTGTTGAAATCCTTACTTAATGTATACTAAACTGATCTTCTGTAAAAAAAAAAAAAAAAGAAAGAAATTATCAATTCCCAGCTTGACTCTCACTGGGATTAAACATGACAATAGGTCTGATATGATTTCATCATCATTTAAAAAATCATCTATTATTTTTCACTTTATGTTTCTGTGTGGGAGTAAACTGTTGAAATCTTACATAATGTATACTAAGCTGATCTTCTGTATATTAAGAGAATCAAAAATGAATATTGATGTGAATGATAGGGGAGAGGAATTGGGAAAAGGGAGGGTTGTGGGTGGGAGGGACGGTATGGGGGGGAAGCCATTGTAATCCATAAGTCATACTTTGGAAATTTATATTCATTAAATAAAAGTTAAAAAAAATGTGATTTTGGAGAAAAGCACTATCTTTTTCTTCAGCAGGTGGATCCAATATCATGTTTACAAACACAAATACCATGTTTGCTCGGGTTTCTGAAGCTTTCTGCAAGGAAAACTCGAATGTGTGAAGGATTTGACTCCATGTGGAACCAAATAGCGTTTGCAGGTAGAAAACAAAAAGGTACATGCGAAAATGCCTTCCAAACCGTCAAGTCTGTAGATTTCATCCAAAAAACACAAACAAACACAGAGGCTGTAGCAAGATCTCAGGTGAGATAGCCACAACACACCAGATATTTCTGCTTTCCTCCAGGCATATCCGGACAAAGTGGTGTGGAATTCACGGGAAATTTAACCCAAAAATCACCGTCGTGAATGTGCTTTTGGAGAAAAGCACAATCTTTTTCTTCGGCAAGTGGATCCAACGTCATGTTTATAAACACAAATATCATGTTTGCTAGAGTTTCTGAAGCTTTCTGCCAGGAAAACTCGAATGAGTGGAGGATTTGACTCCATGTGGAACCAAATAGCATTTGCCGGTAAAAGAAAATAAAAAGTTACATGCTAAAATGTATTCAAAACCATAAAGTCCATAGATAATGTCCAGAAAATACAAACAAACACAGAGGCTGTAGCAAGATCTGGGATTGAGATAGCCAAAACACATCAGATATTTCTGAGTTCCTCCAGGTATACCCGGACAAAGTGTTGTGGAATTCGGGTGAAAAGTAACCAAAAAATCACCATCTAAGTGGTTTTGGAGAAAAGCACAATATTTCTGTTCGGCAAGTGGATCCAAATTCATGTTTGCGAACAGAAATAGCATGTTTTCCCGGGTTCCTGAAGCTTTCTGCCAGGAAATCTTGAATGTGTGGAGGATTTGACTCCATGTGGAACCAATTAGCGTTTGCCAGTAGAAAACAGTTACAAGATAAAATGCATTCAAAATGGTAAAGCTATAGATAACGTCCAGAAAACACAAACAAACACAGTGGCTGTAGCAAGATCTGAGACTGAGATAGCCACAACACACCAGATATTTCTGCTTTCCTCCAGGAATATCCGGACAAAGTGTTGTGGTATTCGGGTGAAATTTTACAAACTATCACCATCAAAGTGGTTTTGGAGAAAAGCACAATCTTTCTGTTCGGCAAGTAGATCCAATGTCGTGTTTATAAACATAAATATCATGTTTGCTCAGGTTTCTTAAGCTTTCTGCCAGGAAAACTCAAATGTGTGGAGGATTTGACTACATGTGGAACCAAATAGCGTTTGCCGGTAGAAAACAAAAAAGTTACATGCTAAAATGCATTCAAAACCATAAAGTCCATAGATAATGTCCAGAAAACACAAACAGGCTGTAGCAAGATCTGGGATTGAGATAGCCACAACACACCAAATATTTCTGCTTTCCTCCAGGCATATCCAAACAAATTGGTGTGGAGTTTGGGTTAAATTTAACCCAAAAATAACCGTCAAAGTGGTTTTGGAGAAAAGCACAATGTTTCTCTTCGGCGAGTGGATCCAAAGTCATGTTTATAAACACAAGTATCATGTTTGCTTGGGTTTCTGAAGCTTTCTGCCAGAAAAACTTGAATCTGTGGAGGATTTGACTCCATGTGGAACCATTAACGTTTGCAGTAGAAAACAAAAAGTTTCATGCAAAGATGCATTCAAAATCATAACGCCCATAGATAATGTCCAGAAAACACAAACAAACACAGAAGCCGTAGCAAGATCTCGGATTGAGATAGCCACAACACACCAGATATTTCTGCTTTCCTGCAGGCATATCCGGAGAAAGTGTTCTGGTATTTGGGTGAAATTTTACAAACTATCACCGTCAATGTGGTTTTGGAGAAAAGCACAATCTTTCTGTTGGGCAAGTGAATCCAATGTCATGTTTATAAACACAAATATCATGTTTGCTGAGGTTTCTGAAGCTTTCTGACAGGAAAACTTGAATGTGTGGAGGATTTAACTCCATGTAGAACCAAATAGCGTTTGCCGGTAAAAAAAAAAAAAAAAAATTACATGCTAAAATGCATTCAAAACCGTAAAGTCCATAGATAATGTCCAGAAAACACAAACAAACACAGTGGCTGTAGCAAGATCTGGGACTGAGATAGCCACAACACACCAGATATTTCTGAGTTGCTCCAGGCATATCCGAACAAAGTGGTGTGGAATTCAGGGGAAATAAAACAAACTGTCACCGTCAAAGTGGTTTTGGAGAAAAGCACAATCTTTCTGTAGTGCAAGTGGATCCAATGTCAATTTTATAAACACAAGTATCATGTTTGCTTGGGTTTCTGAAGCTTTCTGCAGGAAAACTTGAATCTGTGCAGGATTTGATTCCATGTGGAAACATTAGTGTTTGCAATAGAAAACAAAAAGTTACATGCAAAGATGCATTCTAAACCATAAAGTCCATAGATAATGTCCAGAAAACACAAACCAACACAGAAGCCGTAGCAAGATCTCGGATTGAGATAGCCACTACACAGCAGGTAGTTCTGCTTTCCTCCAGGCATATCCGGACAAAGTGTTGTGGAATTCACGTGAAATTTAACCACGAAATCACCGTCAAAATGGTTTTGGGGAAAATCACAAACTTTCTGTTTGGCAAGTGGATCCAATGTCATGTTTAAAACACAAATATCATGTTTGCTCAGGATTCTGAAGCTTTCTGCCTAGAAAAATCGAATGTGTGGTGGATTTGACTCCATGTGGAATGAATTAGCTTTTGCCTGTAGAAAACAAACAATTACATGCTAAAATCCGGACAAAGTGTTGTGGAATTCGGTTGAAATTAAATGAAAAAATCACCATCAAAATGGATTTGGAGAAAAGCACAATCTTTCTGTTCGGCAAGTGGATCCAATGTCATGATTATAAACACATGTATCATGTTTGCTCAGGTTTCTAGAGCTTTCTGCCAGGAAAACTCGAATGTGTGGAGGATTTGACTCCATGTGGATCCAATTAGCAATTGCCGGTAGAAAACAAAAAGTTACACGCTAAAATGCATTCAAATCCCTAAAGTCCATAGATAATGTCCAGAAAACACAAACAAACACAGAGGCTATAGCAAGATCTGGGATTGAGATATCGACAACACACCAGATATTTCTGCTTTCCTCCAGGTATATCCGGACAAAGTGGTGTGGAATTCAGGGGAAATTTAACCTAAAAATCACTGTCATGAAAATGGTTTTGGAGAAAAGCATAATCTTTCTGTTGGGCAAGTGGATCCAATGTCATGTTTAAAACACAAATATCATGTTTGCTCAGGATTCTGAAGCTTTCTGCCTAGAAAAATTGAATGTGCGGTGGATTTGACTCCATGTGGAAACAATTAGCGTTTGCTGGTAGAAAACAAAAAGTTCATGCAAAATGCACTCAAAACCGCAAAGTCCATAGATAATGTCTGCAAAACACAAATAAACACAGAGGCTGTAGCAAGATCTCGGATTGAGATAGCCACAACACACCAGATATTTCTGCTTTCCTCCAGGCATATCCAGACAAAGTGTTGTGGAATTCACGTGAAATTTATGCAAGAAATCACCGTCAAAGTGGTTTTGGAGGAAAGCACAATCTTTCTCTTCGGCAATTAGATCCAATGTCATGTTTAAACACAAGTTTCTTGTTTGCTTGTGTTTCTGAAGCTTTCTGCCAGAAAAACTCGAATGTATCTAGGAGTTGACTCCATGGGAAACCATTAGCGTTTGCAGTAGAAAACAAAAAGTTACATGCAAAGATGCATTCAAAACCATAAAGTCCGTAGATTATGTCCAGAAAACACAAACTAACACAGAAGCCGTAGCAAGATCTCGAATTGAGATAGCCACTACACAGCAGATATTTCTGCTTTCCTCCAGGCATATCCCGAAATAGTGGTGTGGAATTCCATTGAAATTAAATGAAAAAATCACCATCAAAGTGGTTTTGGAGAAAAGCACAATATTTCTTGTCAGCAAGTGGATCCAATGTCATGTTTATAAACACAAATATCATGTTTGCTCAGGTTTCTCAAGCTTTCTGCCAGGAAACCTCGAATGTGTGAAGGATTTGACTTCATGTGGAAACAATTAGCGTTTGCAGTAGAAAACAAAATGTTACATGCTAAAACGCATTCAAAAGCTTAAAGTCCATAGATAACGTCCAGAAAACACAAACAAACACAGAACTGTAGCAAGATCGGGGATTAAAATAGCCACAACACAGCAGATATTTCTGCGCTCCTCCAGGTATATCTGGAAAAAGTGGTGTGGAATTCGGTTGTAATTAAATGAAAAAAATCACCATCAAAGTGGTTTTGGAGAAAAGCATAATCTTTCTTTTCGACAAGTGGATCCAATGCCATGTTTACAACAGAAATAGCATGTTTTCTCGGGATTCTGAATTGTTCTGCCGAGAAAACTCGAATGTGTGGAGGATTTGACTCCATGTGGATCCATTTAGCGTTTGCTGGCAGAAAACAAAAAGTTACATGCTAAAATGCATTCAAATCCCTAACGTGCATAGATAATGTCTAGAAAAAAACAAACAAATGCAGAGGCTGTAGCAAGATCTGGGATATTTCTGATTCCTCCAGGCATATCTGGACAAAGTGGTGTTGAATTCAGGGGAAATTTAACAAACAATAACCGTCAACCTGGTTATGGAGAAAAGCACAATCTTTCTCTTCGGCAAGTGGATCCAATGTCATGTTTACATACAGAAATAGCATGTGTTCTCGGGATTCTGAATTGTTCTGCCGAGAAATCTCGAATGTGTGGAGGATTTGACTCCATGTGGATCCAATTAGCGTTTGCCAGTAGAAAACAAAATTTACGGCCAGCACCGCAGCTCACTACTCTAATCCTCTGCCTTGCGGCGCCGGCACACTGGGTTCTAGTCCCGGTCAGGGCGCTGGATTCTGTCCCGGTTGCCCCTCTTCCAGGCCAGCTCTCTGGTGTGGCCAGGGAGTGCTGTGGAGGATGGCCCAAGTACTTGAACCCTGCACCCCATGGGAGTCCAGGATAAGTACCTGGCTCCTGCCAATGGATCAGCGCGGTGCGCCGGCCGCAGTGCCACGGCCACAACGTGCTGGCCGTGGCGACCATTGGAGGGTGAACCAATGGCAAAGGAAGACCTTTCTCTCTATCTCTCTCTCTCTCACTGTCCACTCTGCCTGTCAAAAAAAAAAGAAAACAAAAAGTTACATTCTAAAATGCATTCAAAACCATAAGTCTGTAGATAATGTCCACAAAACACAAATAAACACAGAGGCTGTAGCAAGATCTGGGATTGAGACAGCCACAACACACCAGATATTTCTGCTTTCCTCCAGGCATATCCGGACAAAGTGGTGTGGAATTCAGGTGAAATGAAAACACAAAATCACCATCAAAGTGTTTTTTTTAACTTTTATTTAATGAATATAAATTTCCAAAGTACAGCATATTGATTACAATGTCTTCCCCGCCATAACGTCCCTCCCACCCGCAACCCTCCCCTTATTCACTCCCTCTCCCCTTCCATTCACATCAAGATTCATTTTTGATCCTCTTTATATACAGAAGATCAGTTTAGCATACATTATGTAAAGATTTCAACAGTTTTCTCCCACACAGAAAGATAAAGTGAAAAATACTGTTTGAGTACTAGTTATAGCATTAGATCTCAATATACAGCACACTAAGGACAAAGATCCTACATGAGGAATAAGTGCACAGTGACTCCTGTTGTTGACTTAACAAATTGACACTCTTGTTTATGGCATCAGTAATCACCCTAGGCTCTTGTCATGAGTTGCCAAGGCTACGGAAGCCCCCTGAGTTCACTGACTCTGATCATTTTTAGACAAAGCCATGGTCAAAGTGGAAGTTCTCTCCTCCCTTCAGAGAAAGGTACCTCCTTCTTTGATGACCCATTCTTTCCACTGGGATCTCACTTGTGGAGATCTTTCATTTAGGTTTTTTTTTCCCCCAGAGTGTCTTGGCTTTCCATGCCTGAAATACCCTCATGGGCATTTCAGCTGGATCCGCATGCCTTAAGCGCTGATTATGAGGCCAGAGTGCTGTTAGGACATTTGCCATTCTATGGGTCTGCTGTGTATCTCACTTCCCATGTTGGATCATTCTCTCCCTTTTTGATTCTATCAGCTAATATTTGCATACACTAGTCTTGTTTCTGTGATCCCTTTGGTTCTTAGTCCTATCATTATGATCAATTGTGAACAGAAATTGATCACTGGGACTAGTGAGATGGCATTGGTACATGCCACTTTGATGGGATTGAATTCAAATCCCCTGGTATGTTTCTAACTCTACTGTTTGAGGTAAGTCAGCTTGAGCATGTCCTGAATTGCACATCTCTTCCCTCTCTTATTCCCACTCTTATATTTAACAGCGATAACTTTTCAGTTAAGTTTCAACACTTGAGAATAACTGTGTATTTATTACAGTATTCGACCAAAAGTATTAAGTAGAACAAACAAAAAAAATACTAAAAGAGGGATCACATATTAAGCTGCTCATCAACAGTCAGGGTGAGGGCTGATCAAGTCACCATTTCTCATAGTGTTCACTTCACTTTAACAGGTTTCCTTTTTGGTGCTCAGTTAGTTGTCACCTATCAAGGAGAACAAGTGGTATTTGTCCCTTTGGGATTGGCTTATTTCACTCAACATAATGTTTTCCAAATTCCTAACAGGGATCACTTTTCAGTTAAAATTTAAACACCTAAGAACAATTGTGTGTTAATTACAGAGTTCAACCAATGGTACTAGAACAAAAAAATACTAAAATGGATAAAGGATTACATTGTACATCAACCGTCAGGACAAGAACTAATCAAGTCACTGTTTCTCATAGTGTCCATTTCACTTCAACAAGTTTCCCCTTTGGTGCTCAGTTAGTTGTCACCAATCAGGGAGAACATATGATATTTGTCCCTTTGGGACTGGCTTAATTCACTCAGCATGATGTTTTCCAAATTCCTCCATCTTCTTGCAAATGACTGGGTTTCGTTGTTTTTGACTGCTGTATAGGATTCTATAGAGTACATGTCCCATAATTTCTTTATCCAGTCTACTGTTGATGGGCATTTGGGTTAGGCAAGAAAAAGAAATTAAAGGGATACAAATTGGGAAGGAAGAATTCAAACTATCCCTCTTTGCAGATGATATGATTCTTTATTTAGGGGACCCAAAGAACTCTACTAAGAGACTATTGGAACTCATAGAAGATTTTGGCAAAGTAGCAAGTTATAAAATCAATGCAGAATAATCAATAGCCGTTGTATACACAGACAATACCATGGCTGAGGAAGAACTTCTAAGATCAATCCCATTCACAATAGCTACAAAAACAATCAAATACCTTGGAATAAACTTAACCAAGGATGTTAAAGATCTCTATGATGAAAATTACAAAACCCTAAAGAAAGAAATAGAAGAGGATACCAAAAAATGGAAAAATCTTCCATGCTCATGGATTGGAAGAATCAACATCATCAAAATGTCCATTCTCCCAAAAGCAATTTATACATTCAATGCAATACCAATCAAGATACTGAAGACCTTCCTCTCAGATATAGAAAAAATAATGCTGAAATTTATATGGAGACACAGGAGCCTCAAATAGCTAAAGCAATCTTGTACAACAAAAACGAAGCTGGAGGCATCACAATACCAGATTTCAGGACATACTGCAGGGCAGTTGTAATCAAAACAGCATGGTACTGGTACAGAAACAGATGGATAGACCAATGGAACATAATTGAAACACCAGAAATCAATCCAAATATCTACAGCCAATTCATATTTGATCAAGGGTCCAAAATGAATCCCTGGAGTAAGGACAGTCTATTGAATAAATGGTGCTGGGAAAATTGGATTTCCACGTGCAGAATCATGAAGCAAGACCCCTACCTTTCACCTTACACAAAAATCCACTCAACATGGATTAAAGACTTAAATCTACGACCTGACACCATCAAATTATTAGAGAGCATTGGAAAAACCCTGCAAGATATAGGTACCGGCAATGACTTCTTGGAAAACACCCCAGAAGCACAGGCAGTCAAGGCCAAAATCAGCTATTGGGATTGCATCAAATTGAGAAGTTTCTGTATTGCAAAAGAAACAGTCAGGAAAGTGAAGAGACAACCAACAGAATGGGAAAATATATTTGCAAACTATGCAACTGATAAAGGGTTGATATCCAGAATCTACAAAGAAATCAAAAAACTCCACAAGATCAAAACCAACAACCCACTTAAGAGATGGGCCAAGGACCTCAATAGACATTTTTCAAAAGAGGAAATCCAAATGGCAAACAGACACATGAAAAAATGTTCAAGATCACTAGCAATCAGGGAAATGCAAATCAAAACCACAATGAGGTTCCACCTCACCCCGGTTAGCATGGCTCACATTCAGAAATCTACCAACAATAGATGCTGGTGAGGATGTGGGGAAAAAGGGACACTAACCCACTGTTGGTGGGAATGCAAACTGGTTAAGCCATGATGGAAGTCAGTCTGGAGATTCCTCAGAAACCTGAATATAACCCTACCATTCAACCCAGCCATCCCACTCCTTGGAATTTACCCAAAGGAAATGAGATTGGCAAAAAAAAAGCAGTCTGCACATTAATGTTTATTGCAGCTCAATTCACAATAGCTAAGACCAGGAAGCAACCCAAATGCCCATCAAAGTGCTTTTGGAGAAAAGTACAATCTTTTTCTTTGGAAAGTGGATAGATGTCATTTTTATAAAAACAAATATCATGTTTGCTCAGGTTTCTGAAGCTGCTACCAGGAAAACTCGAATGTGTGGAGGATTTGACTTCATGTGGAAACAATTAGCGATTGCCCATACAAAACAAAAAGTTACATGCTAAAATTATTTCAAAACCATAAAGTCCGTAGATAAAGTCCAGAAAACACAAGCAAACACAGAGGCTCTAGAAAGATCTCGGATTTAGATAGCCACAACACACGAGATATTTCTATTTCCTCCAGACATATCCCGACAAAGTGGTGTGGAATTCGGGTGAAATTTTAGAAACTATCACCGTGAAAGTGGTTTTGGAGAAAAGCAAAATCTTTCTGTTCGGAAAGTGGATCCAATGTCATATTTACAAACACAAATATCATGTTTGCTGAGGTTTCTGAAGCTTTCTGCCAGGAAAACTCTAACGTGTGGAGGATTTCACTCCATGTGGAAGCAATTAGCATTTGCTGGTAGAAAACAAAAAGTTACATGCTAAAATGCATTCAAAACCGTAAAGTCCATAGATAATGTCGAGAAAACACAAATAACCACAGAAAATGTAGTAAGATCTGGGATTGAGATAGCCACAACACACCAATGTTTCTGCTTTCCTGAAGGCATATCCAAAAAAATTGGTGTGGAGTTTGGGTTAAATTTAACCACAAAATCTCTGTCAATTGGTTTTGGAGGAAAGCACAATCTTTCTGTCCACAAGTCAATCCAATGTCATGTTTATAAACACAAATATCATATTTGCTCGGGTTTCTGAAGCTTTCTGCCAGGAAAACTTGAATCTGTGGAGGATTTGACTCCATGTGCAACCAATTAGTTTTGCCAGTAGAAAAATGAAAGTTACATGCTAAAATGCATTGAAAACCATAAAGTCCATTGATAATGTCCAGAAAATACAAACAAACAAGGAGGCTGTAGCAAGAAGGCGGATTGAGACAGCCACAGCACACCAGATATTTCTGAGTTCCTCCAGGCATATCCGGAAAAAGTAGTGGGGAATTCGGGTGAAATTTAACCAAAAAATCACCGTCAAAGTGGTTTTGGGGAAAAGCACAAACTTTCTGTTCAGCAAGTGAATCAAATGTCATGTTTACAAACACAAATATCATGTTTGCTCGGGTTTCTGAAGCTTTCTGCCAGGAAAACTCGAATGTGCGGAGGATTTGCCTCCATGTGGATCCACTTAGAGTTTACCAGTAGATAACAAAATGTTACAGGCTAAAATCATTCAAAACCGTATAGTCCGATGATAATGTTCAGAAAACACAAACAAACACAGAGGCTGTAGCAAGATCGCGGATTCAGATAGCCACAACACACCAGATATTTCTGCTTTCCTCCAGGCATATCCGGACAAAGTGGTGTGGAATTCAGTTGAAATTAAATAAAAAAGTTACCATCAAAGTAGTTTTGGAGAAAAGCACAATCTTTCTTTTCAGCAAGTGGATCCAATGCCATGTTTACAAACAGAAATAGCATGTTTTCTCGGGATTCTGAATTGTTCTGCCGAGAAAACTCGAATGTGTGGAGGATTTGACTCCATGTGGATCCAATTAGCCTTTGCCGGTAGAAAACAAAAAGTTACATGCTAAAATGCATTCAAATCCCTAAAGTCCATAGATAATGTTTAGAAAACACAAACCATCACAGAGGCTGTAGCAAGATCTGGGATTGAGATAGCCACAACACACAAGATAGTTCTGCATACCTCCAGGCATATCCGGACAAAGTGGTGTTGAATTCAGGGGAAATTTAACAAATAATAACTGTCAAAGTGGTTTTGGAGAAAAGCACAATCTTTCTTTTCGGCAAGTGGTTCCCTTGTCATGTTTAGAAACAGAAATAAAATGTTTTCTCTCTTTTCTGAAGCTCTCGCCAGGAAAACGTGAATGCATGGAGGATTTGACTTCATGTGGAACCAATTAGCGTTTTCCGGTAGAAAACAAACAGTTACATTCTAAAATGCATAAAAAACCATAAAGTTCATACATAAAGCCCAGAAAAAACAAACAAACACAGAGGCTGTAGCAAGATCTGGGATTGAGATAGCCACAACACACCGGATATTTCTGCTTTCCACCAGGCATATCTGGACAAAGTGTTGTGGAATTTGGGTGACATTTGTCCAAAAAATCACAGTCAAAGTGATTTTGGAGAAAAGCACAATTTTTCACTTCGGCAACTGGATCCAATGCCATGTTTGCAAACAGAAATAGCATGTTTTCCCAGGATTCTGAATTGCTCTGCCAAGAAAAGTCGAACGCGTGGAGGAAGAGACGCCATGTGGAACCAATTAGAATTTGCAGGCAGAAAACAAAATGTTACATGCTAAAATGCATTCAAAACCGTCAAGTCCGTAGATAAAGCCCAGAAAACACAAACACAGAGGCTGTAGCAAGATCTGGTTGTGAGATAGCCAGAACACACCGGATATGTCTGCCTTCCTCCAGACATATCCGGACAAAGTGTTGGTGAAATTGAACCAAAAAATCACCGTCAGAGTGGTTTTGGGGAAAAGCACAATCTTTCTGTTCGGCAAGTGGATCCAATGCCATGTTTACAAAGGAAATAGCATGTTGTCTCGGAATTCTGAATTCCTCTGCCGAGAAAACTCGAATGTTTCGAGGAATAGTCTCCATGTAGAACCAATTAGCATTTGCAGGCAAAAAAAAAAGGTACATGCTAAAATGCATTCAAAACCGTTAAGTCCGTAGATAAAGCCCAGAAAACACAGAAAAACACAGAGGCTATAGCAAGATCTGGGATTGAGATAGCCAGAACACACCGGATATTTCTGCTTTCCTCCAGGCATATCTGGAGAATGTGTTGTGATATTCGGGTGAAATTAAACTAAAAAAATCACCGTCAAAGTGGTTTTGGAGAAAAGCACAATCTTTCTGTTCGGCAAGTGGATCCAATACCATGTTTACAAACAGAAATAGCATGTTTTCTTGGGATTCTGAATTGCTCTGCCGAGAAAACTCGAATGTGTAGAGGAATTGACTCCCTGTGGAACGAGTTAGCTTTTGCAGGCAGAAAACAAAATGTTACATGGTAAAATGCATTCAAAATCGTCAAGTCCATAAATAAAGCCCAGAAAACACAAACACACACAGAGGCTTAGCTAGATCTGGGAATGAGATAGCCACAATACATCGGATATTTCTGTTTTCATCCAGGCATATCCGGACAATGTTTTGTGGAATTCGGGTGAAATTTAACCAGGAAATCACTGTCAAAGTGGTTTTGGAGAAAAGCACAATCTTTCTCTTTGGCAAGTGGATCCAATGCCATGTTTACAACAGAAATAGCATGTTTTCTCTGGATTCTGAATTGTTCTGCTGAGAAAACTCGAATGTGTGAAGGAATTGTGTCCACGTGGAACCAGTTAGCATTTGTAGGCAGAAAACAAAAATGTACATGCTAAAATGCATTCAAAACCATAAAACCCGTAGATAAAGCCCAGAAAATGCAGACAAACACAGAGGCTGTAGCAAGATCTGGAATTGAGATAGCCACAACACACCGGATATGTCTGCTTTCCTCCAGGCATATCCAGACAAAGTGTTGCGGAATTCGGGTGAAATTTCATCAAAAAATCACCCTCAAAGTGCTTTGGGGGCAAAGCACAATCTTTCTGTTCGCACGTGGATCCAATGCCATGTTTACAAAGAGAAATAGCAAGTTTTCTCAGGAGTCTCAATTGCTCTGCCGAGAAAACTCGAATGTGTGGAGGAAATGATGCCATGTGGAACCAATTAGCATTTGCAGGCAGAAAATAAAATGTTACATGCTAAAATGCATTCAAAACCGTCAAGTCCGTAGATAAAGCCCAGAAAACACAAACAAATACAGAAGCTGTAGCTAGATCTGGGATTGAAATAGCAACAACACACCGGGTATTTCTACTTTCCTCTAGGCATATCTCGAGAAAGTGTTGTGGAATTTGGGTGACGTTTGTCCAAAAAATCACAGTCAAAGTGATTTTGGAGAAAAGCACAATTTTTCATTTCGGCAAGTGTATCCAATGTCATGTTTGCAAACAGAAATGGCATGTTTTCTCAGGATTCTGAATTGCTCTGCCAAGAAAACTCGAACGTGCGGAGGAAGTGACGCCATGTGGAAACAATTAGCATTTGCAGGCAGAAAACAAAATGATACATGCTAAAGTGCATTCAAAACCGTCAAGTCCCTAGATAAAGCCCAGAAAACACAAACAAACACAGAGGCTGTAGCAAGATCTGGTTGTGAGATAGCCAGAGCACACTGGATATTTCTGCTTTCCTCCAGGCATATAGGGAGTATGTGTTGTGATATTCGGGTGAAATTAAACCAAACAAATCACTGTCAAAGTGCTTTGGAGAAAAGCACAATCTTTCTGTTCGGCAAATGGATCCAATGCCATGTTTGCAAGAGAAACAGCATGTTGTCTTGGGATTCTGAATTGTTCTGCTGAGAAAACTCAAATAAAAGGAGGAATTGACTCCATGTGGAAGCAATTAGCATTTGCAGGCAGAAAACAAAAAGTTACATGCTAAAATGCATTCAAAACCATCAAGTATGTAGATGAAGCACAGAAAACACAAACAAACAGAGAGGCTGTAGCAATATCTGGGATGGATATAGCCACAACACACCAGATATTTCTGCTTTCCTCCAGGCATAGCAGGACAAAGTGTTGTGGAATTCGGGTGAAATTAAACTAAAAAAATCACCGTCAAAGTGGTTTTGGAGAAAAGCACAATCTTTCTGTTCGGCAAGTGGATCCAATGTCATGTTAGCAAACAGAAATAGCATGTTTTCTAGGGATTCTGAATTGTTCTGCCGAGAAAACTCGAATGTTTGGAGGAATAGACTCCATGTGGAACCAATTAGCATTTGCAGGCAGAAAACAAAATGTTACATGCTAAAATGCATTCTAAACCGTCCAGTCCATAGATAAAGCCCAGAAAACACAAACAAACACAGAGGCTGTAGCAAGATCCAGGATTGAGACAGCCACAACACACCGGATATTTTTGCTTTCCTCCAGGCATATCCGGACAAAGTGTTGATGAATTTGGGTGAAATTTCACCAAAAAATCACCGTCAAAGTGGTTTAGGATAAAAGCACAATCTTTCTGTTCGGCAAGTGGATCCAATGCCAAGTTTAAAATGCAAATAGCATGTTTTCTCGGAATTCGGAATTCCGCTGCTGAGAAAACTCGAATGTTTGGAGGAATAGACTCCATGTGGAACCAATTAGCATTTGCAGGCAGAAAACAAAACGTTACATGCTAAAATGCATTCAAAACCGTCAAGTCCGTAGCTAAAGCCCAGAAAACACAAACAAACAAGCGGCTGTAGCAAGATCTGGGATTGAGATAGCCACAACACACCGGATATTTCTGCTTTCCTCCAGGCATATCCGGAGAAAATGTTGTCGACTTCGGGTGAAATTTCACCAAAAAGTCACCGTCAAAGTTCTTTTGGAGAAAAGCACAATCTTTCTGTTCGTCATGGGCACCAATGCCATGTTTACAAAAGAGATAGCATGTTTTCTCGGGATTCTGAATTGCTCTGCTGAGAAAACTCGAATGTGTAGAGGAATTGACTCCCTGTGGAACCAGTTAGCATTGCAGGCAGAAAACAAAATGTTACGTGCTAAAATGCATTCAAAACCGTCAAGTCCGTAGCTAAAGCCCAGAAAACACAAACAAACACAGAGGCTGTACCAAGATCTGGGATTGAGATAGCCACAACACACCGGATATTTCTGCTTTCCTCCAGGCATATCCAGAGAAAGTGTTGTTGAATTCAGGTGAAATTTAAACAAAGAATCATCATCAAAGTGTTTTTGGAGAAAATCCCAATCTTTCTGTTCGGCAAGTGGATCCAATGCCATTTTATAAACAGCAATAGCATGTTTTCTCAGGATTCTGTATTCTTCTTCCGAGAAAACTCGAATGTGTGGAGGAAATGAGTCCATGTGGAACCAATTAGCATTTGCAGGCAGAAAACAAAATGTTACATGCTAAAATGCATTCAAAACCGTCAAGTCCGTAGATCACCTCAGCCCGGTTAGAATGGCTCACATGCAGAAATCTACCAACAACAGATGTTGGCAAGGATGTGGGGAAAAAGGGACACTAACCCACTGTTGGTGGGAATGCAAACTGGTCAAGCCACTATGGAAGTCAGTCTGGAGATTCCTCAGAAACCTGAAGATAACCCTACCGTTCGACCCAGCCATTCCACTCCTTGGAATTTACCCAAAGGAATTTAAATTGGCAAACAAAAAGCGGTCTGCACCCTATGTTTATTGCAGCTCAATTCACAATAGCCAAGACCTGGAACCAACCTAAATGCTCACCAACGGTAGACTGGATAAAGAAATTATGGGATATGTACTCTTTAGAATACTATACTGCAGTAAGAAACAACAAAATCCAGTCATTTGCAACAAAATGGAGGAATCTGGAACACATCATGCTGAGTGAAGTAAGCCAGTCCCAAAGGGACAAATACCATATGTTCTCCCTGATCGGTGAAAACTGACTGAACACCAAAAAGGAAATCTGTTGAAGTGAAATGGACACTATGGGAAATGGTGACTTGATCAGCATAGCCCTGACTGTTAATGAACAACTTAATACATTATCCCTCTTAGTAGTTTTTTTGTCTGTTCTACTTAATATGACTGGTTTAATTCTGTAATTAATACACAGTTATTCTTAAGTGTTGAAAATTAACTGAAATGTGATCCCTGTTAAACATAAGAGTGGGAATAAGAGAGGGAAGAGATGTATAATTTGGGACATGCTCAAGCTGACTTGCCCCAAATGGTAGAGTTAGAAACATACCAGGGGATTCCAATACAATCCCATCAAGGTAGCATGTACCAATGCCATCTCACTATTCCAAGTGATCAATTTCAGTTCACAATTGATCATAATGAAAGGACTAAGAGTCAAAGGGAGCACATAAACAAGTCTAGTACCTGCTAACACTAACCGATAGAATAAATAAAGGGGAGAGTGATCCAACATGGGAAGCGAGATACTCAGCAGACTCATAGAATGGCAGATGTCCTAAATAGCACTCTGGCCTCAGAATCAGCCCTAAAGGCATTCAGATCAGGCTGAAAAGCCCATGAGAGTATTTCAGGCATGGAAAGCCAAGACACTCTGGCAAAAAAAAAAGACCTTAATGAAAGATCTCCTCTAGTGAGATCCCAGTGGAAAGAACAGGTCTTCAAAGAAGGAGGTACCTTTCTCTGAAGGGAGGAGAGAACCTCCACTTTGACTATGACCTTGTCTAAACAAGATAAGAGTTGGAGAACTCAGAGGGCTTCCATAGCCTTGGAAACTCATGACTGGAGCATAGGGAGATTACTGATGCCATAGACAGGAGTGTCAATTTGTAAAGTCAACAACAGGAGTCACTGTGCA
The DNA here is from genome assembly GCF_964237555.1 of Oryctolagus cuniculus. NCBI lineage: Eukaryota > Metazoa > Chordata > Mammalia > Lagomorpha > Leporidae > Oryctolagus > Oryctolagus cuniculus. The sequence goes on from NW_027208336.1 coordinate 40,275, forward strand.
CTTACTCCTCATGTAGGATCTCTGTCCTTAATGTGCTGTGCATTGAGATTTAATGCTATAACGAGTACTCAAGCAGTATATTTCACTTTGTGTTTCTATGGGGGTGCAAACTGTTGGAATCTTTACTTAATGCATACTAAACTGATCCTCTGTAAAAAAAAAAAAAAAAGAAATTATCAACTCCCAACTTGACTCTCACTGGGATTAAACATGACAATAGGTCTGATCTGATATCATCATTTAAAAAAAATCATCTATGGTTTTTCACTTTATGTTTCTGTGTGGGAACAAACTGTTGAAATCCTTACATAATGTATACTAAGCTGATCTTCTGTATATTAAGATAATCAAAAATGAATCTTGATGTGAATGGAAGTGGAGAGGCAGTGAAAAAGGGAAGGGTTGTGGGTGGGAGGGACGGTATGGGGGGGAAGCCATTGTAATCCATAAATCGTACTTTGGAAATTTATATTCATTAAATAAAACTTTAAAAAAAGCCCAGAAAACACAAACAAACACAGAGGCTGTAGCAAGATCTGGGATTGAGATAGCCACAACACACCGGATATTTCTGCTTTCATCCAGGCATATCCAGAGAAAGTGTTGTCGACTTCAGGAGAAATTTAAACAAAAAATAACCGTCAAAATTGTTTTGGAGAAAAGCACAATCTTTCTGTTCGGCAAGTGGATCCAATGTCATGTTTATAAACAGAAATAGCATGCTTTCTAGGGGTTCTGAATTATTCTGCTGAGAAAAATAAAATGTGTGGAGGATTTGACTCCATGTGGAACCAAGTAGTGTCTGGCGACAGAAAACCAAAAGTTACATGCTAAAATGCATTCAAAACCCTCAAGTCCGTAGATAAAGCCCAGAAAACACAAACACAGAGGCTGTAGCAAGATCTGGGATTGAGACAGCCACAACACACCGGATATTTCTGCTTTCCTCCAGGCATAGCAGGACAAAGTGTTGTGGAATTCGGGTGAAATTATACCAAAAAATCACCGTCAAAGTGGTTTTGGAGAAAAGCACAATCTTTCTGTTCGGCAAGTGGATCCAATATCATGTTTACAAACAGAAATAGCATGTTTTCTCGGGATTCTGAATTGTTCTCCCGAGAAAACTCGAATGTGTGGAGGAATAGACTCCATGTGGAACCAATTAGCATTTGCAGGCAGAAAACAAAATTTTACATGCTAAAATGCATTCAAAACTGTCAAGTCCATAGATAAAGCCCAGAAAACACAAACAAACACAGAGGCTGTAGCAAGATCCAGGATTGAGACAGCCACAACAAACCGGATATTTCTGCTTTCCTCCAGGCATATCCGGAGAATGTGTTGTGATATTCGGGTGAAATTAAACCAAAAAAATCATTGTCAAAGTGGTTTTGGAGAAAAGAACAATCTTTCTATTTGCCAAATGGATCCAATGTCATGTTTACAAACAGAAATTGCATGTTTTCTCTGGATTCTGAATTGTTCAGCCGAGAAAACTAGAATGTGTGGAGGAATTGAGTCCATGTGGAACCAATTATCGTTTGCCTGCAGAAAACAATATGTTACATGCTAAAATGCATTCAAAACCGTCAAGTCCGTAGCTAAAGCCAAGAAGACACAAACACACACAGATGCTTAGCTAGAGCTGGGAATGAGATAGCCACAATACACCGGATATTTCTGCTTTCATCCAGGCATATCCGGACAATGTTTTGTGGAATTCGGGTGAAATTTAACAAAAAATCACCATCAAAGTGATTTTGGAGAAAAGCACAATCTTTCTGTACAGCAAGTGGATCCAATGTCATGTTAGCAAACAGAAATAGCATGTTTTCTCTGGATTCTGAATTTTTCTGCTTAGAAAACTCAAATGTGTGGAGATATTGAGTCCATGTGGAACTAATTAGCGTTTGCCGGCAGAAAACAAAATGTTACATGCTAAAATGCATTCAAAACCGTCAAATCCGTAGATAAAGCCCAGAAAACACAAACAAACACAGAGGCTGTAGCAAGATCCGGGATTGAGACAGCCACAACACACCGGACATTTCTGCTTTCCTCCAGGCATATCCGGACAAAGTGTTGTGGAATTCCATTGAAATTTCACCAAAAAATCACCGTCAAAGTGGTTTTGGAGAAAAGCACAATCTTTCTGTTCCGCAGGTGGATCCAATACCACGTTTACAAACAAAGTAGAAAGTTTTCTCGGGATTATGAATTCTTCTGCTGAGAAAACTCGAATGTGTGCAGGAATTGATCCATATGGAACCAATTAGCGTTTGCCAACACAAAACAAAATGTTCCATGCTAAAATGCATTCAAAACTGTCAAGTCCATACATAAAGCCCAGAAAACACAAACACAGAGGCTGTAGCAAGATCTGGGATTGAGATAGCCACAACACACTGGATATTTCTGCTTTCCTCCAGGCATATCCTTACAAAGCATTGTGATATTCGGCTGAAATTTCAACAAAAAATCACCGTCAAATTGCTTTTGGAGAAAAGCACAATCTTTCTGTTCGGAAAGTGGATCCAATGCCATGTTTACAAAAAGAAATAGCATGTTTTCTCAGGATTCTGTATTGTTATGCCAAGAAAATTTGAATGTATGGAGGAATTGACTCCATTGAAAGCAATTAGCGTTTGCTGGCAGAAAACAAAATGGTACATGCTAAAATGCATTTAAATCCATCAAGTCCGTAGATGAAGCCCAGAAAACACAAACAAACACAGAGGCTGTAGCAAGATCTGGGATTCAGACAGCCACAACACACCAGATATTTCTGATTTCCTCCAGGCATATCCGGACAAAGTGTTGTGGAATTCGGGTGAAATTTCACAAAAAATCACCGTCAAAGTGGTTTTGGAGAAAAGCACAATCTTTCTGTTCGGGAAGTGGATCCAATGCCATGTTTACAAACAGAAATAGCATGTTTTCTCGGGATTCTGAATTGTTCAGCCGAGAAAACTCAAATGTGTGGACTAATTGACTCCATGTGGAACCTATTAGCATTTGCTGTCAGAAAACAAAAAGTTACATGCTATAATGCATTCAAAACCATCAAGTCCGTACATAAAGCCCAGAAAACACAAACAAACACAGAGGCTGAGGCAGGATCTGGGATTGAGAAAGCCACAACACACCGGATATTTCTGCTTTCCTCCAGGCATATCATGACAAAGTGTTGTGGAATTCGGGTGAAATTTCAACAAAAAATCACCGTCAAATTGCTTTTGGAGAAAAGCACAATCTTTCTGTTCGGAAAGTGGATCCAATGCCATGTTTACAAACAGAAATAGCATGTTTTCTCGGGATTCTGAATTGTTCAACCGAGAAAACTCAAATGTGTGGACTAATTGAATCCATGTGGAACCTATTAGCATTTGCCGGCAGAAAACTAAATGTTCCATGCTAAAATGCATTCAAAACCATCAAGTCCATACACAAAGACGAGAAAACACAAACACAGAGGCTGTAGCAAGATCTGGGATTGAGAAAGCCACAACACACCGGATATTTCTGCTTTCCTCCAGGCATATCCTTACAAAGCATTGTGGAATTCGGCTGAAATTTCAACAAAAAATCACCGTCAAATTGCTTTTGGAGAAAAGCACAATCTTTCTGTTCGGAAAGTGGATCCAATGCCATGTTTACAAAAAGAAATAGCATGTTTTCTCAGGATTCTGTATTGTTATGCCAATAAAATTTGAATGTATGGAGGAATTGACTCCATTGGAACCAATTAGCGTTTGTCGGCAGAAAACAAAAAGCTACATGCTAAAATGCATTCAAATCCATCAAGTCCGTAGATAAAGCCCAGAAAACACAAACAACCACAGAGGCTGAACCAAGATCTGGGATTGAGATAGCCACAACACACGGGATATTTCTGCTTTCCTCCAGGCATATCCAGACAAAGTGTTGTGGAATTCGGGTGAAATTCAACCAAAAAAATCACCGTCAAAGTGGTTTTGAAGAAAACCACAATCTTTCTGTTCGGGAAGTGGATCCAATGTCATGTGTACAAACAGAAATAGAATGTTTTCTCGGGATTCTGTATTATTCTGTGGAGAAAGCTCGAATGTGTGGACTAATTGACTCCATGTGGAACCAATTATTGTTTGCCGGCAGAAAACTAAATGTTCCATGCTAAAATGCATTCAAAACCATCAAGTCCATACACAAAGCCCAGAAAACACAAACACAGAGGCTGTAGCAAGATCTGGGATTGAGAAAGCAAACACACCGGATATTTCTGCTTTCCTCCAGGCATATCTGGACAAAGTGTTGTGGAATTCGGGTGAAATTGAACCAAAAAATCACCGTCAAAGTGGTTTTGGAGAAAAGCACAATCTTTCTGTTCGGCAAGTGGATCCAATGCTATGTTGAAAACATAAATGGCATGTTTTCTCGGGATTCTGAATTGTTCTGACGAGAAAAATTGAATGCATGGAGGGATTGACTCCATGTGGAAACAATTAGCGTTTGCCGGAAGAAAACAAAAAGGTATATGATAAAATGCATTCAAATCCATCAAGTCCATAGATAAAGCCCAGAAAACACAAACAAATACAGAGACTGTAGCAAGATATGGGATTGAGATAGCCACAACACACTGGATATTTCTGCTTTCCTCCAGGCATATCCGGACAAAGTGTTGTTGAATACTGTTGAAATTTCACCAATCAACGTCAATGTGGTTTTGGAGAAAAGCACAATCTTTCTTTTTTTTTATCTTTTATTTAATGAATATAAATTTCCAAAGTACGTCTCATGGGTTACAATGGCTTTCCCCCCCATACCGTCCCTCCCACCCACCACCCTCCCCTTTCCCACTCCCTCTCCCCTTCCATTCACATCAAGATTCATTTTCGATTATCTTAGTATACAGAAGATCAGCTTAGTATACCTTAAGTAAGGATTTCAACAGTTTGTTCCCACACAGAAACATAAAGTGAAAAATAATAGATGATTTTTTTTAAATGATGATGAAATCAGATCAGACCTATTGTCATGTTTAATCCCAGTGAGAGTCAAGTTGGGAATGGATAGTTTCTTTTTTTTTTTTAACAGAAGATCAGTTTAGTGTACATTAAGTAAAGATTTCAATCGTTTGCACCCCCATAGAAACACAAAGTGAAATATACTGCTTGAGTACTCGTTATAGCATTAAATCTCAATGCACAGCACATTAAGGACAGAGATCCTACATGAGGAGTAAGTGCACAGTGACTCCTGTTGTTGACTTTACAAATTGACACTCCTGTTTATGGCATCAGTAATCTCCCTATGCACCAGTCATGAGTTTCCAAGGCTATGGAAGCCCCTTGAGTTCTCCGACTCTTATCTTGTTTAGACAAGGTCATAGTCAAAGTGGAGGTTCTCTCCTTCCTTCAGAGAAAGGCACCTCCCTCTTTGAAGACCTGTTCTTTCCACCGGGATCTCACTCACAGAGATGTTTTTGCCAGAGTGTCTTGGCTTTCCATGCCTGAAATACTCTCATGGGCTTTTCAGCCAGATCCAAGAAGCACAATCTTTCTTTTCAGCAAGTGGATCCAATATCATGTTTACAAACAGAAATAGCATGTTTTCTTGGGATTCTGAATTGTTCAGCAGAGAAAACTCGAATGCGTGGAGGATTTGACTCCATGTGGAACCAATTATTGTTTGCCGGCAGAAAACTAAATGTTACATGCTAAAATGCATTCAAAACCACAAACTCCATAGATAAAGCCCAGAAAACACAAACAAACACAGAGGCTGTAGCAAGATCTGGGATTGAGATAGCCACAAAACACCGATATTTCTGCTTTCCTCCAGGCATATCCGGACAAAATATTGTGGAATTTTGGTGAAATTCAACGAAAAAATCACTGTCAAAGTGGTTTTGGAGAAAAGCACAATCTTTCTCTTCGGGAAGTGGATCCAATGTCATGTGTACAAACAGAAATAGCATGTTTTCTTGGGATTCTGAATTGTTCTGTGGAGAAAACTCGAATGTGTGGACTAATTTTTTTTATGAATTATTTATTTATTAATTTATTTTTTTGACAGGCAGAGTGGACAGTGAGAGAGAGAGAGAGAGAGAGAGAGAAAGGTTTTCCTTTGCTGTTGGTTCACCCTCTAATGGCCACCGCAGCCGGCGCGCTGTGGCTGGCGCAACGCGCTGATCCGATGGCAGGAGCCAGGAACCAGGTGCTTTTACTGGTCTCCTATGTGGTGCAGGGCTCAAGCCCAAAAAACACAAACAAACAGAGAGGCTGTAGCAAGATCTGGGATTCAGACAGCCACAACACACCGGATATTTCTGCTTTCCTCCAGGCATATCCGGACAAAGTGTTGTGCAATTCGGGTGAAATTGAACCAAAAAATCACCGTCAAAGTGGTTTTGGAGAAAAGCACAATCTTTCTGTTCGGAAAGTGCATCCAGTGCCATGTTTACAAACAGAAATGGCATGTTTTCTCAGGATTCTGAATTCTACTGCTTCAAAACACGAATGCGTGTACGAATTGACTCCATGTGGAACCAATTAGCATTTGCCGGCAGAAAACAAAATGTTACATGCTAAAATGCATTCAACACCCTCAAGTCCGTAGATAAAGCCCAGAAAACACAAACAAATACAGAGGCTGTACCAAGATCTGGGATTGAGATAGCCACAACACACCGGATATTTCGCCTTTCCTGCAGGCATATCATGACAAAGTGTTGTGGAATTCGGGTGAAATTGAACCAAACAATCACTGTCAAAGTGGTTTTGGAGAAAAGCACAATCTTTCTGTTCGGCAAATGCATCCAGAGCCATGGTAACAAATAGAAATAACATGTTTTCTCGGAATTCTGAATGATTCTGACCAGAAAACTCAAATGTGTGGAGGGATTGACTCCATGTGGAACCAATTAGCGTTTGCCAGCAGAAAACAAAATGTTACATGCTAAAATGCATTCAAAACTGTCAAGTCCATACATAAAGCCCAGAAAACACAAACACAGAGGCTGAACCAAGATCTGGGATTGAGATAGCCACAACACACCGGATATTTCTGCTTTCCTCCAGGCATATCCGGACAAAGTGTGGTGGAATTCGGGTGAAATTGAACCAAAAAATCACCGTCAAAGTGGTTTTGGAGAAAAGCACAATCTTTCTGTTCGGAAAGTGCATCCAGTGCCATGTTTACAAACAGAAATAGCATGTTTTCTCAGGATTCTGAATTGTTCTGACGAGAAAAATTGAATGCATGGAGGGATTGACTCCACGTGGAAACAATTAGCGTTTGCCAGCAGAAAACAAATGTTACATGCTAAAATGCATTCAAAACTGTCAAGTCCATACATAAAGCCCAGAAAACACAAACAAACACAGAGGCTGAACCAAGATCTGGGATTGAGATAGACACAACACACTGCATATTTCTGCTTTCCTGCAGGCATATCCGGACAAAGTGTGGTGGAATTCGGGTGAAATTGAACCAAAAAATCACCGTCAAAATGGTTTTGGAGAAAAGCACAATCTTTCTGTTTGGCAAATGCATCCAGGGCCATGGCAACAAATAGAAATAGCATGTTTTCTCGGGATTCTGAATTGTTCTGCCGAGAAAACTCGAATGTGTGGAGTGATTGACTCCATGTGGAACCAATTAGCGTTTTCCGGCAGAAAACAAAAAGGTACATGCTAAAATGCATTCTAAACCGTCAAGTCCGTAGATGCAGCCCAGAAAACACAAACAAACACAGAGTCTGTACCAAGATCTGGGATTGAGATAGCCACAACACACCAGATATTTCTGCTTTCCTCCAGGCATATCTGAGCAAAGTGCGGTGGAATTTGGGTGAAATTGAACCAAAAAATCACCGTCAAAGTGGTTTTGGAGAAAAGCACAATCTTTCTGTTTCGAAAGTGGATCCAATGCCAGGTTTACAAACAGAATTAGCATGTTTTCTCGGGATTCTGAATTGTTCTCCCGAGAAAAATTGAATGTGTGGAGGAATTGACTCCATGTGGAACCAATTAGCGTTTGCCACCAGAAAACAAAATGTTACATGCTAAAATGCATTCAAAACCATCAAGTCCGTAGATAAATCCCAGAAAACACAAACAAACACAGAGGCTGTAGCAAGATCTGGGATTCAGACAGCCACAACACACCGGTCATTTCTGCTTTCCTCCAGGCATATCCGGACAAAGTGTTGTGGAATTCGGTTGAAATTTCACCAAAAATCACCGTCAAAGTGGTTTTGGAGAAAAGCACAATCTTTCTGTCCGGCAAGTACATCGAGTGCCATGTTTACAAACAGAAATGGCATGTTTTCTCAGGATTCTGAATTCTACTGCTTGAAAACACGAATGCGTGTACGAATTGACTCCATGTGGAACCAATTAGCATTTGGCGGCAGAAAACAAAATGTTACATGCTAAAATGCATTCAACATCCTCAAGTCCGTAGATAAAGCCCAGAAAACACAAACAAACACAGAGGCTGTATCAATATCTGGCATTGATATAGCCACAACACACTGGATTATTATGCTTTACTCCAGACGTATCCGTACAAAGTGTTGTGGAATTCGGGTGAAATTGAACCAAAAAATCACTGTCAAAGTGGTTTTGGAGAAAAGCACAATCTTTCTGTTCGGCAAATTCATCCAGTGCCATGGTAACAAATAGAAATAGCATGTTTTCTCATTTTCTGAATTGTTCTGCCCAGAAAACTCGAATGTGTGGAGGGATTGACTCCATGTGGAACCAATTACCGTTTGCCACCAGAAAACAAAATGTTACATACTAAAATGTATTCAAAACCCTCAAGTCCGTAGATGAAGCCCAGAAAACACAAGCAAACAGAGAGGCTGTAGCAAGATCTGGGATTCAGATAGCCACAACACACCGGATATTTCTGATTTCCTCCAGGCATATCCCGACAAAGTGTTGTGGAATTCAGGTTAAATTGAACCAAAAAATCACCATCAAAGTGGTTTTGGAGAAAAACATAATCTTTCTGTCCAGCAAGTGATCCAATGCCATCTTTACAAACAGAAATGGCATCTTTTCTCAGGATATTGAATTTTACTGCTGAAAAAACACGAATGCGTGGAGGAATTGACTCCATGTGGAATCAATTAGCATTTGCCGGCAGAAAACAAAATGTTACATGCTAAAATGCATTCAAAACTGTCAAGTCCATACATAAAGCCCAGAAAACACAAACAAACACAGAAGCTGTAGCAAGGTCTGGGATTGAGATAGCCACACCACACCGGATATTTCTGCTTTCCTCCAGTATTATCCGGACAAAGTGTTGTGGAATTCGGGTGAAATTGAACCAAACAATCACCGTCAAAGTGGTTTTGGAGAAAAGCACAATCTTTCTGTTCGGCAAATGCATCCAGAGCCATGGTAACAAATAGAAATAACATGTTTTCTCGGAATTCTGAATGATTCTGACCAGAAAACTCAAATGTGTGGAGGGATTGACTCCATGTGGAACCAATTAGCGTTTGCCAGCAGAAAACAAAATGTTACATGCTAAAATGCATTCAAAACTGTCAAGTCCATACATAAAGCCCAGAAAACACAAACACAGAGGCTGAACCAAGATCTGGGATTGAGATAGCCACAACACACCGGATATTTCTGCTTTCCTCCAGGCATATCCGGACAAAGTGTGGTGGAATTCGGGTGAAATTGAACCAAAAAATCACCGTCAAAGTGGTTTTGGAGAAAAGCACAATCTTTCTGTTCGGAAAGTGCATCCAGTGCCATGTTTACAAACAGAAATAGCATGTTTTCTCAGGATTCTGAATTGTTCTGACGAGAAAAATTGAATGCATGGAGGGATTGACTCCACGTGGAAACAATTAGCGTTTGCCAGCAGAAAACAAATGTTACATGCTAAAATCCATTCAAAACTGTCAAGTCCATACATGAAGCCCAGAAAACACAAACAAACACAGAGGCTGAACCAAGATCTGGGATTGAGATAGACACAACACACTGCATATTTCTGCTTTCCTGCAGGCATATCCGGACAAAGTGTGGTGGAATTCGGGTGAAATTGAACCAAAAAATCACCGTCAAAGTGGTTTTGGAGAAAAGCACAATCTTTCTGTTTGGCAAATGCATCCAGGGCCATGGCAACAAATAGAAATAGCATGTTTTCTCGGGATTCTGAATTGTTCTGCCGAGAAAACTCGAATGGGTGGAGTGATTGACTCCATGTGGAACCAATTAGCGTTTTCCGGCAGAAAACAAAAAGGTACATGCTAAAATGCATTCTAAACCGTCAAGTCCGTAGATGCAGCCCAGAAAACACAAACAAACACAGAGTCTGTACCAAGATCTGGGATTGAGATAGCCACAACACACCAGATATTTCTGCTTTCCTCCAGGCATATCTGAGCAAAGTGCGGTGGAATTCGGGTGAAATTGAACCAAAAAATCACCGTCAAAGTGGTTTTGGAGAAAAGCACAATCTTTCTGTTTCGAAAGTGGATCCAATGCCAGGTTTACAAACAGAATTAGCATGTTTTCTCGGGATTCTGAATTGTTCTCCCAAGAAAAATTGAATGTGTGGAGGAATTGACTCCATGTGGAACCAATTAGCGTTTGCCACCAGAAAACAAAATGTTACATGCTAAAAGGCATTCAAAACCATCAAGTCCGTAGATAAATCCCAGAAAACACAAACAAACACAGAGGCTGTAGCAAGATCTGGGATTCAGACAGCCACAACACACCGGTCATTTCTGCTTTCCTCCAGGCATATCCGGACAAAGTGTTGTGGAATTCGGTTGAAATTTAACCAAAAATCACCGTCAAAGTGGTTTTGGAGAAAAGCACAATCTTTCTGTCCGGCAAGTGCATCGAGTGCCATGTTTACAAACAGAAATGGCATGTTTTCTCAGGATTCTGAATTCTACTGCTTGAAAACACGAATGCGTGTACGAATTGACTCCATGTGGAACCAATTAGCATTTGGCGGCAGAAAACAAAATGTTACATGCTAAAATGCATTCAACATCCTCAAGTCCGTAGATAAAGCCCAGAAAACACAAACAAACACAGAGGCTGTATCAATATCTGGCATTGATATAGCCACAACACACTGGATTATTATGATTTACTCCAGACGTATCCGTACAAAGTGTTGTGGAATTCGGGTGAAATTGAACCAAAAAATCACCGTCAAAGTGGTTTTGGAGAAAAGCACAATCTTTCTGTTCGGCAAATTCATCCAGTGCCATGGTAACAAATAGAAATAGCATGTTTTCTCATTTTCTGAATTGTTCTGCCCAGAAAACTCGAATGTGTGGAGGGATTGACTCCATGTGGAACCAATTAGCGTTTGCCAGCAGAAAACAAAATGTTACATGCTAAAATGCATTCTAAACCGTCCAGTCCATACATAAAGCCCAGAAAACACAAACAAACACAGAGGCTGTAGCAAGGTCTGGGATTGAGATAGCCACAACACACCGGATATTTCTGCTTTCCTCCAGGCATTCTGGGCAAAGTGTTGTGGAATTCGGGTGAAATTGAACCAAAAAATCACCGTCAAAGTGGTTTTGGAGAAAAGCACATTCTTTCTGTTTCATAAGTGGATCCAATGCCAGGTTCACAAACAGAATTAGCATGTTTTCTCAGGATTCTGAATTGTTCTGCCCAGAAATCTCGAATGTGTGGAGTGATTGACTCCATGTGGAACCAATTAGCGTTTGCCACCAGAAAACAATATGTTACATGCTAAAATGCATTCAAAACCCTCAAGTCCGTAGATAAAGCCCAGAAAACACAAACAAACACAGAGGCTGAACCAAGATCTGGGATTGAGATAGCGGCAACACACCGGATATTTCTGCTTTCCTCCAGGCATATCCGGACAATGTGTTGTGGAATTCGGGTGAAATTGAACCAAAAAATCACCGTCAAAGTGGTTTTGGAGAAAAGCACAATCTTTCTGTTTGGCAAATGCATCCAGGGCCGTGGCAACAAATAGAAATATCATGTTTTCTCAGGATTCTGAATTGTTCTGCCGAGAAAACTCGAATGTGTGGAGTGATTGATTCCATGTGGAACCAATTAGTGTTTGCCAGCAGAAAACAAAAAGGTACATGCTAAAATGCATTCTAAACCGTCAAGTCCGTAGATGAAGCCCAGAAAACACAAACAAACACAGAGTCTGTACCAAGATCTGAGATTGAGATAGCCACAACACACCAGATATTTCTGCTTTCCTCCAGGCATTCTGGGCAAAGTGTGGTGGAATTCGGGTGAAATTGAACCAGAAAATCACCGTCAAAGTGGTTTTGGAGAAAAGCACAATCTTTCTGTTTCGTAAGTGGATCCAATGCCAGGTTTACAAACAGAATTAGCATGTTTTCTCGGGATTCTGAATTGTTCTGACGAGAAAAATTGAATGCGTGGAGGAATTGACTCCATGTGGAACCAATTAGCGTTTTCCGGCAGAAAACAAAATGTTACATGCTAAAATGCATTCAAAACCATCAAGTCCGTAGATGCAGCCCAGAAAACACAAACAAACACAGAGGCTGAACCAAGATCTGGGATTGAGATAGACACAACACACTGGATATTTCTGCTTTCCTGCAGGCATATCCGGACAAAGTGTGGTGGAATTCGGGTGAAATTGAACCAAAAATCACCGTCAAAGTGGTTTTGGAGAAAAGCACAATCTTTCTGTTTGGCAAATGCATCCAGGGCCATGGCAACAAATAGAAATAGCATGTTTTCTCGGGATTCTGAATTGTTCTGCCGAGAAAAATTGAATATGTGGAGGGATTGACTCCATGTGGAAACAATTAGCGTTTGCCGGCAGAAAACAAAATGTTACATGCTAAAAGGCATTCAAAACCATCAAGTCCGTAGATAAATCCCAGAAAACACAAACAAACACAGAGGCTGTAGCAAGATCTGGGACTCAGACAGCCACAACACACAGGTCATTTCTGCTTTCCTCCAGGCATATCCGGACAAAGTGTTGTGGAATTCGGTTGAAATTTAACCAAAAATCACCGTCAAAGTGGTTTTGGAGAAAAGCACAATCTTTCTGTCCGGCAAGTGCATCCAGTGCCATTTTTACAAACAGAAATGGCATGTTTTCTCAGGATTCTGAATTCTACTGCTTGAAAACACGAATGCGTGTACAAATTGACTCCATGTGGAACCAATTAGCATTTGCCGGCAGAAAACAAAATGTTACATGCTAAAATGCATTCAACACCCTCAAGTCCGTAGATAAAGCCCAGAAAACATAAACAAACACAGAGGCTGTATCAATATCTGGCATTGATATAGCCACAACACACTGGATATTTCTGCTTTGCTCCAGACGTATCTGTACAAAGTGTTGTGGAATTCGGGTGAAATTGAACCAAAAAATCACCGTCAAAGTGGTTTTGGAGAAAAGCACAATCTTTCTGTTTGGCAAATGCATCCAGTGCCATGGTAACAAATATAAATAGCATGTTTTCTCATTTTCTGAATTGTTCTGCACAGAAAACTCGAATGTGTGGAGGGATTGACTCCATGTGGAACCAATTAGCATTTGCCAACAGAAAACAAAATGTTACATGCTAAAATGCATTCTAAACCGTCCATTGCATACATAAAGCCCAGAAAACACAAACAAACACAGAGGCTGTAGCAAGATCTGGGATTGAGATAGCCACAACACGCCGGATATTTCTGCTTTCCTCCAGGCATTCTGGGCAAAGTGTTGTGGAATTCGGGTGAAATTGAACCAAAAAATCACCGTCAAAGTGATTTTGGAGAAAAGCACATTCTTTCTGTTTCGTAAGTGGATCCAATGCCAGGTTTACAAACAGAATTATCATGTTTTCTCGGGATTCTGAATTGTTCTGCCCAGAAATCTCGAATGTGTGGAGTGATTGACTCCATGTGGAACCAATTAGCATTTGCCACCAGAAAACAATATGTTACATGCTAAAATGCATTCAACACCCTCAAGTCCGTAGATAAAGCCCAGAAAAGACAAACAAACACAGAGGCTGTACCAAGATCTGGGATTGAGATAGCAGCAACACACCGGATATTTCTGCTTTCCTCCAGGCATATCTGGACAAAGTGTTGTGGAATTTGCGTGAAATTGAACCAAAAAATCACCATCAATGTGCTTTTGGAGAAAAGCACAATCTTTCTGTTCGGCAATTGCATCCAGTGCCATGGTAACAAATAGAAATAGCATGTTTTCTCGGGATTCTGAATTATTCTGCCCAGAAAACTCGAATGTGTGGAGGGATTGACTCCATGTGGAACCAATTAGTGTTTGCCAGCAGAAAACAAAATGTTACATGCTAAAATGCATTCAAAACGGTCAAGTCCATACATAAAGCCCAGAAAACACAAACAAAAACAGAGGCTGTAGCAAGATCTGGGATTGAGATAGACACAACACACCGGATATTTCGGCTTTCCTCCAGGCATATCCGGACAAAGTGTTGTGGAAGTCAGGTGAAATTCAAACAAAAAATCACCGTCAAATTCGTTTTGGAGAAAAGCACAATCTTTCTGATCGGCAAGTGTATCCAATCCCATGTTTACAGGAGAAATGGCATGTTTTCTCGTGATTCTGAATTGTTCTGCCGAGAACACTCAAATGTGTGGAGGAATTGACTCCATGTGAACCAATTAGCGTTTGCTGGCAGAAAACAATATGTTACATGCTAAAATGCATTCAACACCCTCAAGTCCGTAGATAAAGCCCAGAAAACACAAAGAAACACAGAGGCTGTAGCAATATCAGGGATTGAGAGCCACAAACTCCGGATATTTCTGCTTTCCTCCAGGCATATCCGGACAAAGTGTTGTGGAATTCGGGTTAAATTGAACCAAAAAATCACCGTCAAAGTGGTTTTGGAGAAAAACCACAATCTTTCTATTCGGGAAGTGCATCCAGTGCCATGTTTACAAACAGAAATAGCATGTTTTCTCAGGATTCTGAATTGTCCTGCCGAGAAAACACGAATGCGTGGAGGAATTGACTCCATGTGGAACCAATTAGCTTTTGGCGGCAGAAAACAAAATGTTACATGCTAAAATGCACAAAACCATCAAGTCCATAGATAAAGCCCAGAAAACACAAACACACACAGAGGCTGTAGCAAGATCTGGCATTGAGATAGCCACAACACACGGATATTTCTGCTTTCCTCCAGGCATATCCGGAAAAGTGTTGTGGAGTTCGGCTGAAACTGAACCAAAAAATCACCGTCAAAGTGGTTTTGGAGAAAAGCACAATCTTTCTAATCGGCAAGTGTATCCAATCCCAAGTTTACAGCAGAAATGGCATGTTTTCTCGGGATTCTTAATGGCTCTGCCGACATAACTCGAATGTATGGGGGAATTGACTCCATGTGCAACCAATTAGCCTTTGCCAGCATAAAACAAATAGTTACATGCTGAAATCATTCAAAACCACAAAGTCCGTAGATAAAGACCAGAAAACACAAACAAACACAGAGGCTGTACCAAGATCTGGGATTGAGATAACCACAATACACCGGATATTTCTGCATTCCTCCAGGCATATCCGGGCAAAGTGTTGTGGAATTCGGGTGAAATTGAACCAAAAAATCACCGTCAAAGTGGTTTTGTAGAAAAGCACAATCTTTCTGTTCGGGAAGTGCATCCAGTGCTATGTTTATAAACAGAAATAGCATGTTTTCTTTGATTCTGAATTGTTATACTTAGAAAACACGAAAGAGTGGAAGAATTGACTCCATGTGGAACCAATTACCGTTTGACGGCAGAAAACAATATGTTACATGCTAAAATGCATTCAAAACCGTCAAGTAGGTTATAAAGCTCAGAAAATACAAACAACACAGAGGCTGTAGCAAAATCTGGGATTCAGATAGCCACAACACACCGGATATTTCTGCATTCCTCCAGGCATAACAGGAAAAAGTGTTGTGGAATTCAGGTGATATTGAACCAATAAATCACCGTCAAAGTTGTTTTGGATTAAAGCACAATCTTTTTAATCGGCAAGTGTATCCAATCCCAAGTTCAAGGCAGAAATGGCATGTTTTCTCAGGATTCTGAATTGTTCTGTTGAGAAAATTGGAATGTGTGGAGGAATTGACTCCATGTGCAACCAATTAGTGTTTGCCGGCAGAAAACAATATGTTACATGCTGAAATCATTCAAAACCGTCAAGTCCGTAGATACAGCCCAGAAAACACAAACAAACACAGAGGCTGTAGCAAGATCTGGTATTGAGATAGACACAACACACCGGATATTTCTGCTTTCCTCCAGGCATATCCGGACAAAGTGTTGTGGAATTCGGGTGAAATTGAACCAAAAAATCACCGTCAATGTGGTTTTGGAGAAAAGCACAATCTTTCTGTTTGGAAAGTGCATCCAGTGCCATGTTTACAAACAGAAATAGCATGTTTTCTCGGATCCTGAATTGTTCTGCCGAGAAAACACGAATGCGTGGAGCTAATGACTCCATGTGGAACCTATTAGCGTTTGCCGGCAGAAAACAAAAGGTTGTATGCTAAAATGCATTCAACACCCTCAAGTCCACAGATAAAGCCCAGAAAACACAAACAAACACAGAGGCGTAGCAAGATCTGAGATTGAGATAGCCACAACACACCCGATATTTCTGCTTTCCTCCAGGCATATCCAGACAAAGTGTTGTGGTATTCGGGTGAAATTACACCAAAAATGCACCGTCAAAGTGGTTTTGGAGAAAAGCACAATCTTTCTGTTCGGCAAATGCATCCAGTGCAACGGTAACAAATAGAAATAGCACGATTTCTCGGGATTATGAATTGTTTAGCCGAGAAAATTCGAATGTGTGGAGGAATTGGCTCCATATTGACACAATTAGCGTTTGCTATCACAAAACAAAAAGTTACATGCTGAAATCATTCAAAACCACAAAGTCCGTAGATAAAGACCAGAAAACAGAAACAAACACAGAGGCTGTACCAAGATCTGGGATTGAGATAGCCACAATAAACCGGATATTTCTGCTTTCCTCCAGGCATATCCAGACAAAGTGTTGTGGAATTCGGGAGAAATTGAAACAAAAAATCACCGTCAAAGTGGTTTTGGAGAAAAGCACAATCTTTCTGTTTGGAAAGTGCATCCAGTGCCAGGTTTACAAAAAGAAATAGCATGTTTGCTCGGATTCTGAATTGTTCTGCTGAGAAAACACGAATGTATGGAGGAATTGACTCCATGTGGAACCAGTTAGGGTTTTCCGGCAGAAAACAGAAAGTTATATGCTGATATCATTCAAAACCGCAAAGTCTGTAGAAAAGCCTAGAAAACACATACAAACACAGAGGCTTTAGAAAGATCTGGGATTGAGATAGCAACAATACTCCGGATATTTCTGCTTTCCTCCAGGCATATCCGGACAAAGTGTTGTGCAGTTCGGGTGAAATTGTACCAAAAAATCACTGTCAAAGTGGTTTTGGAGAAAAGCACAATCTTTCTGTTCGGCAAGTGTATCCAATCCCAATTTACAGAAGAAATAGCATGTTTTCTCGGTATTCTGAATTGTTCTGTCTAGAAAATTGGAATGTGTGGAAGAATTGACTCCATGTGGAACCAATTAGCATTTGCCGGTAGAAAACAAAATGCTACATGCTGAAATCATTCAAAACCACAAAGTCCGTAGATAAAGCCCTAAAATACAAACAAACACAGAGGCTGTAGCAAGATCTGGGATTCAGATAGCCACAACACACCGGATATTTCTGCTTTCCTCCAGGCATATCCGGACAAAGTGTTGTGGAATTCGGGTGAAATTGAACCAAAAAATCACCGTCAAAGTGGTTTTGGAGAAAAACCACAATCTTTCTATTCGGGAGTGCATCCAGTGCCATGTTTACAAACAGAAATAGCATGTTTTCTCAGGATTCTGAATTGTTCTGCCGAGAAAACACGAAAGCATGGAGGAATTGACTCCATGTGGATCCAATTAGCGTTTGCCAGCAGAAAACAAATGTTACATGTTAAAATGCATTCAACACCATCAAGTCCGTAGATAAAGCCCAGAAAACACAAACAAACAGAGAGGCTGTAGCAAGATCTGGGATTGAGATAGCCACAACACACCGGATATTTCTGCTTTCTTCCAGGCATATCTCGACACAGTGTTGTGGAATTCGGGTGAAATTGAACCAAAAAATCACCGTCAAAGTGGTTTTGGAGAAAAGCACAATCTTTCTGATCGGGTAGTGTATCCAATCCCAAGTTTACAGGAGAAATAGCATGTTTTCTTGGTATTCTGAATTGTTCTGTCTAGAAAACTGGAATGTGTGGACAAATTGACTCCATGTGGAAACAATTGGCTTTTGCCGGCAGAAAACAAACAGTTACATGCTAAAATGCATTCAAAACCTTCAAGTCTGTAGATAAAGCCCAGAAAACACAAGCAAACACAGAGGCTGTAGCAAGATCTGGGATTGAGATAGCCACAACACACCGGATAATTCTGCTAACCTCCAGGCATATCTCAACACAGTGTTGTGGAATTCGGGTGAAATTGAACCAAAAAATCACCGTCAAAGTGGTTTTGAGGAAAAGCACAATCTTTCTGATCGGGTAGAGTATCCAATCCCAAGTTTACAGGAGAAATAGCATGTTTTCTCGGTATTCTGAATTGTTCTGCTGAGAAAACACGAATGTGTGGAGGAATTCACTCCATGTGGAACCAATTAGCGTTTGCCGGCAGAAAACAAAATGTTGCATGCTAAAATGCATTCAACACCCTCAAGTCCGTAGATGAAGCTCAGAAAACACAAACAAACACAGAGGCTATTCCAAGATCTGCGATTGAGATAGCCGCAACACACCGGATATTTCTGCTTTTCTCCAGGCATATCCGGACAAAGTGTTGTGAAATTCGGGTGAAATTGAACCAAAAAATCACCGTCAAAGTGGTTTTGGAGAAAACCACAATCTTTCTGTTCGGCAAATGCATCCAGTGCCATGGTAACAAATAGAAATAGCATGCTTTCTCAGGATTATGAATTGTTCTGCTGAGAAAATTCGAATGTGTGGAGCAATTGACTCCATATGGAACCAATTAGCGTTTGCTATCACAAAACAAAAAGTTACATGCTGAAATCATTCAAAAGCACAAAGTCCATAGATAAAGCCCCGAAAATACAAACAAACACAGATGCTGTAGCAAGATCTGGGATTGAGATAGCCACAACACACCGGATATTTCTGCTTTCCTCCAGGCATATCTGGACACACTATTGTGGAATTCGGGTAAAATTGAACCAAAAAGTCACCGTCAAAGTGGTTTTGGAGAAAAGCACAATCTTTCTGATTCAGGAGTGCATCCAGTGCCATGTTTACAAACTGAAATAGCATGTTTTCTCAGGATTCTGAATTGTTCTGCCGAGAAAACACGAATGCGTGGAGGAATTGACTCCATGTGGAACCAATTAGCGTTTGCCGGCAGAAAACAAAATGTTACATGCTAAACTGCATTCAACACCATCAAGTCTGTAGATAAAGCACAGAAAATACAAACAAACACAGAGGCTGTAGCAAGATCTGGGAATGAGATAGCCACAACACACCGGATATGTCTGCTAACCTCCAGGCATATCCGGGGAAAGTGTTGTGGAATTCGGGTGAAATTGAAACAACAACAACAAAAAAAAAAGGAAATTGAAACAACAAATCACCGTCAAAGTGGTTTTGGAGAAAAGCACAATCTTTCTGTTCAGCAAATGCATCCAGTGCAATGGTAACAAATAGAAATAGCAGGTTTTCTCGGGATTCTCAATTGTTCTGCCGAGAAAATTCGAATGCATTCGAAAATTCGAATGTAGGATTACCCTAGTGAGCTGTGGCACCAGCCCAAGATTTTTTCTTTTTAAGATTACACTGTACTGGGGCCAATCCAGCTCTCTGCTATGGCCTCCCACGTGGGAGACTGGGAAGAAGCTCCTGGCTCCTGGCTTCGGAGCAGCACAGCTGGGGAGTGAACCCGGGGACGGAAGACTCTGTCTCTCTCTGCCTCTGCCTCTCTGTAACTCTGTTTTAAATAAATAAATAAACCTTTCCTTCCTTCCTTTCTTTCAAATAAATAGATCTTATAAAAGAAAAATTCCTGAAGTCAGGTACCCTGGAGAAGCTCTTTAAAAAAAAAAAAAAAAAGACACCATTTGGGACATCAGTATCTCATATCAGAGTGTGGAGCCACACACACAGGCAGGCAGATGCTTAACCTACTATGCCCCAGGGCCAGCCCATCCCCCCCCTCCCTTTCAGAGATTTAGTTAGCCAATTCTTTTTAAAATTAATTTACTCTTATGTATGTGGAAAAGTTATGGGGTAACAGGCTGAGGGTTGGGAGAGGAAGAGAGATCTTCCATCTGTGCTGGATGGGCTCTGGGTGGCCAGGGCAAATCCAGGAGGCAGGTGCCGGGAGCTTCATCTGTTCCACTTCTCCCAGCTGGTCCAAGTAGTGGGTCAATCTTCCCGTGGCTTTCCAGGTGAATTAACAAGGAGCTGGATTGGAAATGGAGGAGGAGGGACTGGAAATAGACCTCATATTAGCAGATCACGGAGTCACAGCTGAGCCGAGTTCCCTTAAGATTTTTTTTTTTTTTTAAGAAAGATTGCACTGGGGGCCGGCGCTGCGGTGCAGCAGGTTAACGCCTTGGCCCGAAGCGCCAGCATCCCATATGTGCGCCAGTTTGAGTCCCGGCTGCTCCTCTTCCAATCCAGCTCTCTGCTATGGCCTGGGAAAGCAGTGGAAGATGGCCCAAGCCCTTGAGCCTCTATACCCCCTGTGGGAGACCCAGAAGAAGCTCCTGGCTCCTGGCTTCAGATCAGCACAGTTCCAGCCATTGCAGCCCATTGGGGAGTGAACCATCAGACAAAAGACCTCTCTCACTTTCTCTGCCTCTCCTCTCTCTGTGTGTGTAACTCTTTCAAGTGAATAAATAAATAAATCAATTTTTCTTAAAGATTTATTTATTTACTTGAAAGTCAGAGTCACACAGAGAGAGGAGAGGCAGAGAGAGGTCTTCTGTCTGATGGCACTCCTATGGGATGCTGGTGCTTCAGGCCAGGGTGTTAACCCGCTGCACTGCAGCACCAGCCCCAAATAAATAAATCTTTTAAATTTAAAAAAAAAATGAAGATTGCACTGTATTGGGGCCAATCCAGCTCTCTGCTATGGCCTGGGAAAGCAGCAGAAGATGGCCCAAGTCCTTGGGCCCCTGCACCCATGTGGGTGACCTGGAAGAAGCTCCTGGCTCCTGGCTTTGGATCAGCATAGCTCCAGCCATAGCAGCCATCTGGAGGTGAACCAGGGGATGGAAGACTCTGTCTCTGTCTCTGCCTCTCTATAACTCATTCCAATATGTAAATAAAAAAAAAATCAACCTTTCTTCCTTTCTAATAAATAGATCTTATGAAAGAAAAATTCCTGAAGACAGGTTCCCTGGAGAAGCTCTTTAAAGAGAAAAAAAAAAAAAAAAAAAAAGCCGGCGCCGCGGCTCACTAGGCTAATCCTCCGCCTTGCGGCGCCGGCACACCGGGTTCTAGTCCCGGTCAGGGCGCCAGATTCTGTCCCGGTTGCCCCTCTTCCAGGCCAGCTCTCTGCTGTGGCCAGGGAGTGCAGTGGAGGATGGCCCAAGTGCTTGGGCCCTGCACCCCACGGGAGACCAGGAGAAGCACCTGGCTCCTGCCATCGGATCAGCGCAGTGCGCCAGCCGCAGCGCGCTGGCCGTGGCGGCCATTGGAGGGTGAACCAACGGCAAAGGAAGACCTTTCTCTCTGTCTGTCTCTCTCTCTCTCTCTCTCTCTCTCACTATCCACTCTGCCTGCCAAAAAAAAAAAAAAAAACCCACCATTTGGAACATCAGCATCTTATATCGGAGTGTGGGCTCTTCCTCCTTCTTGCTAAGATGTCTTGATCTGGTCCAGTCCCAGCTACTGTGGGGCACTTATTTCTTAAGATGGCTTGATTGATTTAGAACACCTAGTGTTCAATTTCTGCACCTAGTGACCTTCCTTTTAGATTCAAAATGGCTCTCGCTCTCCTGGTACTAAAGATTCCATTTTGAGTCCAAATGCATGATTTTTCTGGTACTCTGCCTTGGAAGGAAGGAAGGGTACTTTTTGATGCTCTGCCTCCAGATAAATCAATATTCTTTTAAAATTTTTATTTATTTTTTGACAGGCAGAGTGGACAGTGAGAGAGAGAGAGAGAGAGAGAGAGAAAGGTCTTCCTTTGCCGTTGGTTCACCCTCCAATGGCCACCGCGGCCAGCGCACCGTGCTGATCCAAAGGCAGGAGCCAGGTGCTTCTCCTGGTCTCCCGTGGGGTGCAGGGCCCAAGGACTTGGGCCATCCTCCACTGCACTCCCTGGCCACAGCAGAGAGCTGGCCTGGAAGAGGGGCAACCGGGACAGAATCCGGCATCCCAACCGGGACTAGAACCCGGTGTGCCGGCGGCGCCACTAGGCGGAGGATTAGCTTAGTGAGCCGCGGCGCCAGCCTCAATATTCATTTGTGAATCGTGATTTTTTTCGGATGTTCTAGATAGATACATGATAGATAGATAGATAGATAGATAGATAACCATGTTGGGAGGGAGGGAGATTTTTCATCCACTGGCTCCTAGGCTCTCCTATCTATGTCATCTGTCTCCCTTCATATAAGGAAAAGGTTCTCCAAGGATCTATTCATGGGAAGCTGTATGTTAAGCAGAGCCGCCAAGCAGAACTCAAAGTGGCAGGCATCCCAAACGTAACTCACCAGGACATAATGACACCCCCCCCACACAACTGCCTCACTCCGATATTTTTCCCCCATAGCATTTTTCAGATTTCCAAAGATCACTACGACTGAGTGAGCAAGCAGCTCTCTTCCCCCACGGTAGACCTGGGTGCTGACCCGCCACCCAGTGTTCAATTTCTGCACCTATTGACCTTCCTTTTTGATTCAAAATGGCTCTTGATACTCTGGCACTAAAGACTCCATTTTGAGTTCAAATGACTTCTCCCACCTTCCGCGCCCCGCCCCCGCCCCCACCCCCACCCCCACCCCCACCCCCACCCCCACCCCCAGTGTGGCATGGATGATTGCAAATTAGGATTATAAGGAGGATGTCTGTCTGTAATACCAACCTTGATTAAGAAAAAAAAAAAAATAGTCATCGTCGTGCTGTGGATTCACACACCACCCACCCCTGACATAGGCATCCCTTTGGAGAAAGCAGCGGTTTGAGTCCTGGCTGCGCTCCATGAAATCCAGCTCCCTGCTAGTGTGTGTTAGGGGGGGGTGGGGGGGGGATGGGAATACAGTACCATATCGCCCGAGTGCAAATGTAAATGTGTGAAAGAGACATGATTTTCATTTATTGTGGCAGAGTTACAGAGAGAAAGGAAGGTCTTCCATCTGCCGGCTCACTCCACTCCCCAAATGGCTGGGTCGCTCTGCTCTGAAGCCAGAAGGCAGGAGCTTGTTCCGCATCTCCCACGTGTGTGCAGGGGCAAAAGCACGCCCATAAGAGATGCCTGCCTGCTTGTGCCTCAGGGAAAGGCTCAGCCTACTAAGCCCCAGCACCGCCCCTGAAATAATCATGTTTGAATCATGGCGTTTCTGGTACTCTGCCTCACAATGAACAAATCAATCATTGCTTTTGATTCATGATTTTCCTGATGTTCTAGATTGATAGATCGATTGATCAATCAATAGATGATAGATAATCGTGTTTGAACTGAGATTTCTGCCTCTCAGTGAATGAAGGAATGAATGAATGATTGAGTGAATGAATGAAGAGTTAGATAATGATGTAGGAATTTTAGATTTTTTCTGATGCTCTGCCTTGCAATAAAGAAATAAGTAATCATGTTTGGTGATTTTTCTGATGTTCTGCCTCAGGATGGATGGATGATGGTGTACGAATCGAGATTTCTGTGATGCTCTACCTTGAAACGGGGAGAGGGAGATGGATAGGTAACCCCGTTTGGTGCTTTTTCCCCTGTTCCGCCGCCTCGCAGTAGATTGATAGTCATGTTTGAATTGAATTTTTTGTGAGGTTCTGCCAGGGGGAGGGGGAGGGGGAGGGGGAGCCCAAACATAACTCCCCAGGGCATAGTGATCACCCACCCCACTCCGATACTTCATTTCTTTGAAATATCCACACACACAGCATTCGCAAGATCCAAAGGATCACTAAGATTGAGTGAGTAAGCAGCATTCCTATCCTTGGCAGGTCTGGGTGACGACGCGCCACCTAGTGTTCAACTTCTGCACCTACTGACCTTTTTTCGATTTCAAATGGCTCTCCAGCACCCTGGTACTAAAGAGTCCAACTGCAACTGCATGCTTTGTTTTGTTTTGTCCCCCCCCCATATCACACCCATGATGGCGAAGTAAGATCACGGGGAGGAAGATATCTGTGAACCAAATAAGTAATCATTTTTGAACTGTGATTTCTCTCACATTGTGCCTCACAGATAATAGATACTGGTGTTTGAATGGCCTCCAAGTAAATCAATCACTGTATTTGAATCATGAATCAGGATTTCTGTGATGCCCTGCCTCACATGAAATGAATGATGGATAGAGAAGTGTGTGTGTGTGTGTGTGTGTGTGTGAGAGAGAGAGAGAGAGAGAGAGAGAGATGGATAATCATGTTCAAATGGAGATTGTTCTGATGCTCTGCCTCACAATAAACA
>NW_027208336.1:77500-95000 GCF_964237555.1 Oryctolagus cuniculus
ACCTGACGCAGCCAACCGGGGGCCGTCGTGCCTCAGCCACAGCCACCCAAACACGCATCTTCACGCGGGGAAGACCACCGGCCCCGCCCCCGCCACCAGTCACGGACAGACCCCAACCCCACAAGGCCCCCACGGGCACGCGGGCAGCGGAGCCCTCAAAGAGCCCACCCTCCCCCGGAGGGGGGGGAGGGCGAACGGCCCAGCCCGCAGCGACAGCGAGGGGGGGTGGGGGCCGCACCAGGGCCACGGAGGGCGAGGCACCGGAGGCACGAGGGAGAGGACGCAGGGAGCGCCTTGGGCCACAAAAGCCGGACCCGCCGGGGAAACGGACACGGGATCCCACCGCCACACACCAGGGCGGTCCCGCGACGCCTGGGACACCGGAGCCCACCTCTGGCGACCCTCCACGTCTTCTCCCACGCACACCCAAGAGCCCCGCCGCCAGGGCGCCTCCACGCGACAGCGCCAACAACCGCACACACCGGACGGCCCTCGCGCCATCTCCCGCCCATCCAACCATCCGGATCTCCATGCCCGGAGAAGCACCGCGACCCCGAGGGAACGCTCCCCAGGGGCGACCACGCGAGCCGAGGGGGAAGAGAGGGCTGGGCCCAGCCCAACACACGTGCCGACCGCCGCCCGACGACGGCCAGTCGCAGCCCGGGGTGGCGAGCAGGGGAAGCTGAGAGCTGCCCGCTCGCGCCACAGCCCCAGGGACGCGCAGGACGGACCACGCGCGCCCCCGCCAAGCCCCGGCCGACAAGGCAACACACGGAGAGCGACGCGGAAGGCACGCGCGCACACGGGCACGCGCGCCGGTCCCCAACACGAAGAAAGAGCGACGGACCGCCAGCCCGGCCCGGCGGGACCCTCCCCCGACACGGAGGGGGGAGGCGCGGGCCGCGGCCATTAGGGCCGAAAGAGCAGCGCCCCGGTCCCCACCGCGGGGACCGGCAGACCCACCAGCACGCCTACGCTTCCCCCCCAACAGAAGGGGCAAACGGGGCGCATGGGTGGGGTACGCCACCCAACGCACTCAGCACAGGAGGGACGGCGGCCGGGGGATAACGGTACCCCGTCAGAAGGCACGCCCCTCTCTCGGATCGCTAGAGAAGGCGTTCCTCACCGAAGGTGGGCCACACCCCACCCCAACTGCCCCCCCCCGCCGGGCCGGCAGGAGGCAAGCCGAGGGAGCACCACCCGAGAGACCGATCAATCGGGCGAGGGGGTCTGCGGTATAGGGAAGAAACGGCACCTCGAGCATCCGCGGCCAGGGCAAGGGCAGGCTGGGCGCATTACCAATCCCATTCGCCACAGCCCTCCCGGCCCCCGCACTCGTCCGGCCAGACCGGACCACACCGCGACTGCTCGACACACCTGGCACACACCACCCCACGGGGGCAGGGTGGCAAGCGCGCAGGCATGCGCCCACCAAGCCGATACCCCACACACACGTGGGAGCGACGGCACGACACCGGCAGCCTCCCTCCAAGCGAGGCGAAGCACACACGTGTCTCCTTCTCTTACCGCCTCGACCCCCCCAAGACTCCCAAGGGGCACAGGCAGCAGCCAGAGGCAGCCGCAGCAGCGACACCCGGGAGAGGGCGCTGGGGAGACAGGAGCAACACCACCACTCGGCTTCAGGCACCTGAGGCACAACCTGGACCACTCCAGGGGCACCGCACAGGCTCGCGCGGAGGCAAGGCTCCGCAGCCACAGAGCCCACGACAGGGCGACGGCGAGGGATGCCCGCCACGTCAGAGGACCCCGACCCCCCCCGCGCGCAAAAGCACGGGGACAGCAGAGGCCGGGCCGGTTTCCGCACCCCTGCCACCCACACACCACCCGCAGGTGGGGAAGGCAGAACAAGGGGCCCGCAGGCCAGAACGAGAGGCTCAGCAGCGTTCACCATGAACGGCTGTCCCTCATCTGGAGCGGCTTAGGTCCGGCCCAGGAGAGCGCCACAGCACCACATCGGTCACAGTCAGGTCTAGGCTTTAACACGTGGAGCGAGGGGGACACGACCCGGCGAGGACAGCCACCAGAGGGGCCCGCTGCAGCCTCACCAGCCCCCGCCTCTCACTGCAGGCGGTAGACAACCCCAGCGGAGAACGCCTGACACGCACACGTGGCATGAAGCCACCCCTCATCGAGGGCCTTTCAAGTCAGAGGGTTGTCACAACCACCACGCGATCGGCTCACCAGCGGCAGAGAGCGCACGCGGGTAGAGGACCCGACGCCCGCCTCACCCCACCGCCCTCGGGCACCATAGGCCGGAGGTGGCATCACCGTCGCGGGACAACCGGAACGCACGCACACAAGCCACCGCGCGAGCCCAAGCAGGTGGCTCTCAGAAAGGAGCACGGTCGAGCACCAGCCCACTGGAAGCCCACTTTGTCCCCGTGTCCCCAACGCACGTCCGGAGTCCCCTCCCTGGCGACAGTCACCAGAGAACAGCGTGTCAGCACCTACCTGCAGGTCCAAAACCACAACTCCAAGTATAAAAATGTCCACGCGAGAGGACACAGGGCTGATGCACTGGACACAGCCACCTCTGAGCTTGGGGACCCGGTCACTTGTCCCCAAAATGCCACCCATCTCTGTTAGAGGACACTCCTCTGGCCACCTGGTCGACCTGGGGTGGGGGAGGGGACTAGGGACATGAGCAGGCCACCACCCCACACGAGGCAGGCAGCCCCATCCAGGCGAACTCACACACGGGCTGCAGCGGACCGGCCTCTGGCCCTCAGAAGGCAACCCAGGGGCCGGCGCCGTGGCTCAATAGGCTAATCCTCCGCCTTGCGGCGCCGGCACACCAGGTTCTAGTCCCGGTCGGGATGCCGGATTCTGTCCCGGTTGCCCCTCTTCCAGGCCAGCTCTCTGCTGTGGCCAGGGAGTGCAGTGGAGGATGGCCCAAGTGCTTGGGCCCTGCACCCCACGGGAGACCAGGAGAAGCACCTGGTTCCTGCCATCGGATCAGCGCGGTGTGTCGGCCGCAGCACACTGGCCGTGGCGGCCATTGGAGGGTGAACCAACGGCAACGGAAGACCTTTCTCTCTGTCTCTCTCACTGTCCACTCTGCCTGTCAAAAAAAAAAAAAAAAAAAAAAAAAAAGGCAACCCAGGACCTTCGATCGCTCCCTGAAGGGGGATTTTGGAAAGGGAAAAAAAAAAAAAAAAAAAAAATCCAGACCTTCCTTAGTGGCAAGTAGCAAATAATTAGGGTTAGGCCCAAGTGCAGAAGGACTTCGAAGAAAGAAAAGGAAAAACAAAGCCCCAAGCCTGTATGGCCAAGGCACCCTTCCCTCTGCCACCCACAGATCGACATCCCCGGTCGGTCCCCGTAGGTGGTGGCGGTGGTGGCAGCAGCACTACCAGTACGTAGTGTGACAGGGTGTGCTGGTCGACCCGCCAACAGTAGCGCCACCCCAGTCTAGCCACGTTCAGGCGCGAGGCGACGCCCGCCTCCCTCCACAGCCTTTGCCTGCTCACTTGCCATCCTCCAGGCCCAATCTCTGACCAATACATCAGGCCCCCAGGTCCCAGCAGGGCAGGGACAGTCCTTCCTGCAGCTTAGGGACTTCGTCACACTCTGTCTCGGGCTCCTCGGCCACTTGTCATCCCTTGTCGGCTCCGGAGCCTGCGACAGCCATATCAAGGCAGCCACCAGGTGGAGTCCGACAACCGACACCGAGGAACCAAGGGACAGCCAGCTGGATGCATCCAGGCGGCAGGGGGACGACATCGTAGCTCAGAACGTGTTTCTCGGCTGCCCGGGGGCAGAGAGTGTGTGGAGGGGGTCGGGGGCAGGTGTCTGCACAACCACAAAGGCTGTGGGGCATAGGTGCCCACACAGCCGAGGGTTGGGACTCAGCAGACTCTGGGAATCTCAGAGCATGAAGTGCCTCCCAAAGACGGGTCTGGCCTCGCCTGGCTCCGGGGAGTCAGCCTGTCAGACCCCCAGGGCTGTCCTGGCCACGAGGAGCATCTTCTCGTGGCTCATGGGGTGTGTGTGGGGAGGGAGAGGGGGGCATCGGGAAGGAGGCTCATCCTCTGGCAGCACACCATCTGTGACAGAGGCCATCCATGGGCTTCACTATTGCCTGGGCACGTGGGGATGCACTCCACAGATCACTATTTACACAGAAGTTTAAAAAAATGGGGGGGGGGAGGGGAGTGTAGTGTGTCATATTCTTATTTTTTGTATCTATGAACTACATAGAACCTCTTCTCTTTGCATTGATATCACATTCACATAAGAATTGACTTCTTAAAAAGTCCACTTGGCCACCCAAAGGTGAAGGAAAGGAAAGGAAAGGAAAGGAAAGGAAAGGAAAGGAAAGGAAAGGAAGAAGAAAAGACGAGAGAGCAGCAGAGAGAATTAAAAAGAGGGGAAAACATTGAAAGAACACTAGGGAGAGAGAAACAGAAAGAGTGAAAGTAAAAAAAAAAAAAAAGTTGGAGAAAGAAGAAAAAAAAGGAGGACCGAACAGAAAGACAAAAACTGAGAGAAAGAAAACGTAAAAGATGGGGGAAAGAAGGAATGGAAGTTTAGAAAGAAAACCGTGAGGACGTGAGGACACGGCAAAGAGAGGAAACACATGAGGGAAGGTAGGAGACAAAAAATGAAACCAAAATAAGGAAGAGAGGAGAAAGCATGAAGATTTAAAAAGACGAGAGAGAGAGAGAGCAAGTGGGGAGAAAAAATAAGAAAGGACAAAGAATATCAAGTCAAGGGGGGAGTGAGAAATAAAGTCGGAAGAAAGAGAAAGAAGCTAGAAGGAGGCGGACAGACACACGGACGAGCGGGAAACAGCACGAGAGCAAGAGACAACAGGGAATAAACTGAGAAAGAGAACATAAAAGAAAGGAAAAAGAACGAGAGGAAGGAAGGAAGGAAGGAAGGAAGGAAGGAAGGAAGGAAGGAAGGAAGGAAGAGAAAGAAAGAAAGAAAGAAAGAAAGAAAGAAAGAAAGAAAGAAAGAAAGAAAGAAAGAAAGAGAAAGAAAGACGCGAACGGTAACCCACAGGGGACTCAGATCACCCAGGGTGGCGCCCAAGGACCCGAGAGCCCATCCCCAGTCACGGCCCGCTCCCCGCACCCGGCCAGCTTCCCACCCCTCTCGCGGCAGCTGCGGCGGCGGCGGCAGCGCCCCAGCCCAGAGAAAAATGCCCCCCCCGCCCCCACAGCAGAAAGCTCGCCTGTGCTCCACACCGCGCATGTGCTAAACAGGCCCCCAACCACTGCGCAGCCTCCACCCCGAAGTCTCGCGATACTCAGGACGCTCTATTTAGACGCCAGCGCCATTTTGGCTTTCACCGGCCACCGTGCCCGATCTGATACTGTGGTCGCTAGGTGGCGCGCGAGGATCGCCGTAGAGAGATTTGGGTCTCTCGGCGGGGGTGGGTGGGGAGGAAGGGGGAGATGAAGGGCAGGGCAGAGGAGGCTGAGGGAGGAAGGTGAATGAGGAATGACACTGGGTCCCAGGCCCGTGGGTCAGCTCCAGATTCCCCCACACTCACACACGCGCACACACACACACACACACACACACACCCTTGGGCCATATTTCTCCAGGCCTGGCTCTCCAGAAATCTCAGCCAATGATGAGAGGGAGGGCTTCCAGGGAGCTGGGAGCTGGGCCAGACAGGAACACAGGCACACACTCACAGTCACACTCACACACTCACTTTCTTCAATGCAATCACTGTCTCCAGCCGGGACGGCCCTCCCTAGGTAGTACTGTTATAAAGGATGGCCCAGTATCTCCTCGCTGTGTGTCTCCTTCCACCACCAGGAGTTGGAAGGAAATGTGAAGGGTCACCACTGGAAGACCGGGAGGCAGGGTGGAAGCACAACAAACCTGCCCAGCTTTGTATGCTTCTTGGAGAGATACATTGATTTATGCCATTTTTTTCTTTTTCATGTGAAATGCAGTGACATAAAGAGAAGGATAGAGAGAGAGGGGAGAGAGGAGAGGTAGGAGAGGTGGGGGAGAGAGAGAGAGAGGAGGGAGGGAGGGAGGGAGGGAGGGAGGGAGATATCTTCACTTCCCAAATGCCCACAGCAGCTGAGGCTGGGCTAGGCCAAAGCCAGCAGCCAGGAGCTCCATCTGGGCCACCCTTATGGGTGACAAGGACACAATTACTTGGCCCATCTCCCGCTGACGTTGTCTTTAACATGTTGTGCTACAATGCTGCCTAGCTCCCACTAGCTAACTTTAAATTTCTGTCTTTTTTTTTTTTTTTTTTTTTTGACAGGCAAAGTTAGACAGTGAGAGAGAGACAGAGAGAAAGGTCTTCCTTCCGTTGGTTCACCCCCCCTCCCCATGGCCGCTATGGCCGGAGCACTGCACCGATCTGAAGCCAGGAGCCAGATGCTTCCTCCTGGTCTCCATTATGTGTGCAGGGCCCAAGGGCTTGGGCCATCCTCCACTGCACTCCCTATCCACAGCAGAGAGCTGGCCTGGAAGAGGAGCAACTGGGACAGAATCCAGTGCCCCAACCAGGACTAGGACCCGGTGTGCCGGCGCCGCAGGCAGAGGATTAGCCTAGTGAGCCACTGTGCCCACCGGCCTCTATTTGTCTTTCTTCTAAGATCTTAGGGGAGCCACTGAGCTCTTTTGGGGACAGAAAGGAGGTGGAATGGCAGTGGGTCAGAGATGTGAAAGAAGGGGAGAACAGACAGTCTCCCAGAGAGAGCAAGCAGAGAGAGGGAGAGGGAGAGGGAGAGGGAGAGAGAGAGAGAGAGGGAGAGAGAGAGAGAGAGAGAGAGAGAGAGAGCACACTTTACTCTGCTCCCCATCAGCAGGCAGGGGTCAGAGAAGGAAGAGAGCAGACTGGGTCTCTGGGAAACAGGACAGGAGCCTGGCCTGCCTTCCCCTTCCCAGCACATGAGCAGAAATGGCTGCACAGTGAGCAGCGTCTGGGCACACAGGATCCAGCTCAGCCCACAAGAAGCTTCTGCTCCCTCCGGTGAGGCACAGAAAGAGGCAGGGGAGAGCCAGTCACCGCATCCCGGGAGATACCGCAGCACAACTCACCCTCCCATTCCAAGAGGGGTTTTGCTCCTGAGAAGTTCTCATCCACTCTCCTCTCTGCCTGGGAAGGCACTGCCCCTAAAATGGCCTTCCAAGTGTTCCAGACAAACAACACACCCAGTCAGACCTGTGTGTACGTGTATGCATGTGTGTGGAAATGGAGAGAGCCCTTCAGAGCTACGTGTGTGTGTGTGTGTGTGTGTCCCAATGACATACCAAAATAAACCAGTGCACCATACACACATTTTGACTGCAGCTTGACCACCCTGGAACACCAGGGCAAGGAGGGATGTCAGGTCTCTGGAACCCACCTGGGGGAAGAAGTCTTCTGGCTCCCAAGGCTCACTCCCCTGGGACTGGGATTGGGGGGGGGGGATGAGGAGCAACAGACAGAAGTAGATCACAGAGAAACATCGCTCCTCAGGCGGCCTTTGAGGCCTTCCTTTTGGGGTAGATATCATTCTCTATGTGTGGCAGCCAAAGCCGCAGGCACGGGGGACAATGAGAAAAATTCAGTCAAGGGAACTACAGCACGGGTGAGAGGGGGGTTGACTGATCCAATTAGAGGTCAGGCCTGGGCCATAGTCTCCTTAAGGGAGAAGAAGACCCAGACACTAGGTTTCTTTCTTTCTTTCTTTCTTTCTTTCTTTCTTTCTTTCTTTCATTCTTTTTTTTTATCCAGGCACCCAAGTCAGAAAATCCACAGGGCAGTCATGTCTATGGTTTCCTACAGGGACAAAATCCGGGGTCGATGTCGTTCAGAACAAACAACTTTCTTCTTCCACCTTTCCAGGTGAAGAAGGGGAGACTTGGGGGGGGGGGGAGACCGACCGACCCCAGTCTCCAGTCCCACATGGGCCAGCCCCACCCAAAGGCATGCCAGCAGCTTCCAAAGGAGGAAGTCCAAAGGTGCTCCACACCCAGCCCACGCCAAACAAGCCCCCACCCCCAACCGCCCGCCAGCCCGGAAAGTTGTGACTCCATCTTAGCTCTCCCTCACCAAACCCATGTTCAATACTGTGGCCGCTAGGTGGTGCGCGAGCCTCAGGCAAGAGAGACTTGGCTCGGCTCGGCTTGCGGAGTGAGGGAGGGCCCGGTGAAGAGGAGACGAAGGGAAGCAGAAATTTCACACTGGATCCTCCCTCCCTCCCTCCCTCCTTCCCCATCAACTCCACATCCACAGAGACCTGCCCAAAGAGAGTCCAGGTAGGGCTATCGACAGTATCCGCTTTATTCCCAGAAACCTCCTGCTTAAAAATAACCGGTAGTCTCTAAGATGTCTGTCACCAACCAGGTTCTCCTGTATCGATTTTTTTTTTTTTTTTTGACAGGCAGAGTGGACAGTGAGAGAGAGAGACAGAGAGAAAGGTCTTCCTTTGCCGTTGGTTCACCCTCCAATGGCCGCCGCGGCCGGCGCGCTGCAGCCGGCGCACCGTGCTGATCCGATGGCAGGAGCCAGGAACCAGGTGCTTTTCCTGGTCTCCAATGGGGTGCAGGGCCCAAGCACCTGGGCCATCCTCCACTGCACTCCCGGGCCACAGCAGAGAGCTGGCCTGGAAGAGGGGCAACCGGGACAGAATCCGGCGCCTCAACCGGGACTAGAACCCGGTGTGCCGGCGCCGCTAGGCGGAGGATTAGCCTAGTGAGCCGCGGCGCCGGCCTCCTGTATCGATTTACTCAAAAGGCAGTTACAGAGACAGTCGGTTCACTCCCCTCCCACAAATGGAACTACAACAGCCTGGGCTGGGCCAGGCCAAACCCAGGAGCTTGGAACTTCATCAAGGTCTCCCATATAGGTGCAGGGGCCCAAGCACTCAGGCCATCTTTAGCTATCTTCCCAAGCACATTAGCAGGGAGTTGGACTCTGGCATCGCAGGCAGTGGCAACCTCAGGGCCCTAGGAAGCGGTTCCTTGGTCTCAAGTCTCTGCCTGCAACGCTGGCATCCCACAGCATCATGGGTTTGAGTGCCTGCCACCTGGTCCAGGACTGATCCAGCTTAACCAGATGCCCCACAATGCTTGCATCTCTCTCTCTCTCTCTCTCTCTCTCTCTCTCTCTCTCTCTCTCTCATTCTCCTCCTCCTTCTCTCCTTCCCTGTCTCTGTAATGCTGCCTCTCCAATAAATATGTAATCCATTAAAAAGTGAAAAGAAAGTGATCGATTGTGGGGTTGAATCTTCAACTATCTTCAAGTAATCATAAGATGATCCGCCTCTCCCATTGGAGTACCTGGATTGGATATTTAAAAAAAAAAATTTTTTTTTTTTGACAGACAGAGTGGACAGTGAGAGAGAGAGACAGAGAGAAAGGTCTTCCTTTGCCATTGGTTCACCCTCCAATGGCCGTCGCGGCCGGCGCGCTGCGGCCGGCGCACCGCACTGATCCGATGGCAGGAGCCAGGTGCTTCTCCTGGTCTCCCATGGGGTGCAGGGCCCAAGCACTTGGGCCATCCTCCACTGCACTCCCTAGCCACAGCAGAGAGCTGGCCTGGAAGAGGGGCAACCGGGACAGAATCCGGTGCCCCGACCGGGACTAGAACCCGGTGTTGAGCCGCGGCGCCAGCCAGGATTGGATTTTTTACTCCAGTATGACTCTAGCTCCCCACCAGTGGAGACTCTGGGGTGCAGCCCTGACAGTTCCCGTCACTCACACCCAATAGCGTCTGACTCTATTTTTTTCACCGTGGGGCTTTCTAACAATCCCCACACATGGATGTCAGGGAGCCAAGTACTTGAAACCTCACCTGCTGCCTCCCAGGGCATGCCTCTGCACAAAGCTTGAATCAGAGGAGACTCAGGAATCGAACCCATGCTCCACTGCATGAGACGGGAGCGCCCCATGCCGAAAACTCTAACCGTTGATCCGAACGCCCACCACACATTATTTCTTCAAGTTTTAAGATTCATTTATTTATTTCTGAATCGGAAAGGTAAAGTGTGTGTGGGGTGGGGGGAGGTAGAGAGAAACACAGAGAGAGAGAGATTGATTCCATCTGCTGGTTTCACTCCCCGCCTCTTCAAACTACAGCTCTCTACAACATGCTCTACAATATGCCCACCTTTGCAAATTCCCTCACAACACCGCCAAAATGAAGGAACGTACTAGTGGCGGCTGTCCCACGGCTCCTCGTCTGTCCTACCTATCGCTGCCTTTGACAAAATCTCTGTGAGACACGGAACATCCGAGTGACCATATACAGCAGCGGCACCAATCTTGTGTCACCACACTACCACAGACTAGGGAATTTTGTGAACTTCTCTTAGGATGCGGACAGAACCGACTTCCTCTGGCAAATGTAGATGTACATATATCAAAACACCTTTACCTCCCCTCCCTACAGAATGAACAAGCAGGCCAACAGAGAACTAAGCAAATGGAACACAGGCAAGAAGTCAAGAGGAATCATGAAATGACACATAAATCAGGGTGTAACAGCAACGACGGTGTGGGTGGGAGAGGTCTAAGTAGACTTTGTATCCACCGGTTCACTCCACAAATGCCCGCAACAAAGAGCCAAGGCTGGGCCTGGTCAAAGCCAGGAGCCAGAAACGCTACCCAGTGGAGGAGGGGGGGCACTCGTGACATCACGTGCTGCCTCCCAGGATGTGTATCATCGGGAAGCCAGAATGTGGGTAGCCAGACTCAAAGCAGGCACCCGGATGTATAGCATGCAGGCACATGCCAGGTGCCAGGGTATGGTTTTTTTTTTTTTTTTTTTTTTTTTTTTTTTTTTTTTTGACAGGCAGAGTTAGACAGTGAGAGAGAGAGACAGAGAGAAAGGTCTTCCTTTTTCCGTTGGTTCACACCCCCCCCCCCAAGTGGCTGCTGCGGCCGGTGCATTGCGGCTGGCACACTGTGCCGATCCGAAGCCAGGAGCCAGGTGCTTCCTCCTGGTCTCCCAGGGGAGTGCAGGGCCCAAGGATCTGGGCCATCCTCCACTGAACTCCCAGGCAACCACAGCAGAGAGCTGGACTGGAAGAGGAGCAACCCAGACAGAACCGGCACCCTGACTGGGACTAGAACCCGGTGTGCCGGCGCTGCGGGCGGAGGATTAGCCTAGTGAGCCACGGCGCTCACTAGGCATGTGGATTTTACAAGTTGAAAATCTCCTTTCACTCTTTGTCACAGGACCCACAGTCATTTACAGTCCTCGTTCACTTCTTTTCTGATGCTCCAAATGGCTGCACTGTCAGATTTTCACATCCCTCACATCCCCACTCGACAAAGCCAGAAAACTTCCTCGCTGATGTGAAATCCACTCCCGTCGGAAACACGTTCGACTGCACAGTTCCATGACATTCGGTACACTCACGTCACGGTCACGTTCGTTGCTGTAGTCCTATTTTTATTTTTAAAATAAGGAGGGAGAGGGACACACACACACACACACACACACACGGGCTGGAGCTGGGTCAGAGACTGCATCCAGATCTCCCACATGCTCAGCAGGAGCCTAAACACTTTGGGGTATTTGTCAGACAGTACCCTTCCTATTTGCCCAACGACAGCCATATCCCCCTACGGCCCTCAACCCCACCTCGCCTGCCCACTCATCGTGCCATAACAAGTCTTCCTCTGTGGAGATCTTCTCTGGGGTTCCTTCACATTTGTCCAACTACCTCTTGTGTTAGGGTGGTGAGAAGGCACGTGAGGTCACTCACTGATGCCCTGGGCTCACAGAGGGGGACTGTGG
Source organism: Oryctolagus cuniculus (assembly GCF_964237555.1). Lineage (NCBI taxonomy): Eukaryota > Metazoa > Chordata > Mammalia > Lagomorpha > Leporidae > Oryctolagus > Oryctolagus cuniculus. The sequence goes on from NW_027208336.1 coordinate 89,232, forward strand.
ATTTCCACGGGAAGCAGGTGGGAGAGTGAGAAGTGCTTGTGAAACCCAAAGGCGAATGACCATAATCTGCCCCTCCTCCCCAGAGCAAGCACAGTTCAGCAGAGGTGTCTGTCTGTCTGTCTGTCTGTTGTCAAAATCATCCCCTGCTAGCCTTCTGTCCTGTGACTACCAGAATTCCAGAACGGCAAGAGAATCTGCTCAGCATTCCACTGCACTGGGTCTGTCTCCTCTGAAAGACACATGTGCACGCTCTATCTTAAGCAAACACACCCCAGGCCATAAAGAAAGATGTCAGCCTTCAAGTCAGGGTTTCAGCTGTGGTCGCTGTCATGGTTTCCAGGGCTAAGAGGACTGACTGACCTTTGCCCCAGAAAGGCAGCATTCTGGCGGAGCAGGGAAAGTTGGCCATTCACTGACAAAGACCCGAGGTGGGGGAGCTGAGGAGAAGAGAAAAGGAAACCCATTCACAGAGAAAAGCTCGGGGCTGTTTCTTCTGCATTTGAATGAAGCCAATTGAATGAGGCAGATTCCAAGTCATTGAGGGTGGGTGGGTGGGTGTGGCAAGTAGATTCCCAAGGCCAGGCTACCAGTTTCTCTCTTCAGCTGTGCCTTGCAAAGTCATCACAGTGGCAGGATAGGATAAGATCCATTCTGGGAGGGTGTGTGTCCTCCCCCCACCTCTGTCCCCATGGGCACCTCTGCCCTGACTCTGGCCTAGGAAGAGGGCACGGGGCAGGGGAGTGAAATAACTGGCCAGGGATGCCAGGAACACAGCTTTCCTCCCTGCCCTTTTGCTCCAACCTTGGAACATCTTAGCTTATCCAGAGAATATTCTATAACTAGGAAGGCACCAATATTTTTTTTTTCTTTTTCTTCCTGGGCATAGGTGCACACTGGTGTATTCCACCATGAGCCCATCCACAGGCATGTTTAACTTACCAGTTGTTCTTTGGCCAGAACATACAAGGCTGCTGCCAGATGCATCTCTGTTCACAGATCCTTCTGTGTTAGCCTATTTGCTTGCTTATGTGAAAGGTTAAAAACAGAGATAGAGATAGAGATGATAGAGATATAGAGAGAGATAGAGAGAGAGAGAGGGAGAAGGTGAGACATCTGGTACACTCCCACAAATGGCCACCATGGCCAGGGCTGGGCCATGATGAACCCAGGAACCAGGAGCTCCTTCCAGGTGCCTAAGACTTGGGATAGCCTCTGATACCACCCCCCAGGCCATTATCAGGGAGTTGGATTGGAACTGGAGTGGCTAAGACTCAAACTGGTGCCCATATGAGATGCTGGGGTCACAGGCGGCAGCTGTACCTGCTGCACCACAATGCCGGTCTCACCAGTGTCTTTATATTATGAAATCTGCTTCCATTCATCTACTTCAGCCATCCACTGCTGCCTTTCCAGACCCATTAGCAGGAAGCTCGATTCAGAAGCATATAGAGTACCCAGGACCCGACTTGGCACTCTGGTGTGAGATGCCAACATCTCAAGCAACCGCTAATCCAACCATGCCACAAAACACCCCACCTCAATTGTTTTTGTCATTCATCATCAGGATTTGGGATTTTACACACACACACACACACACACACACACACACACACACATTCTGTCACCTGATCACATGAACCCTGAATGTAACAGCCAGGGTAAGTGCAATCTCCTGTGTAATATGATGTTTTCTCAGTTCAGTTTCTCAGCTACAGCACAGGGACAGGTAGTAAAAGGTGGTAAAAGGCTTCATTCATACATGTTGTGATGCCAGGACCAGTGTGGTAACACAGCGGGTTAAGGCAGATTCTGCTGTCATATATCAGGTGTACCCCGATACATGACAGGCACCCTGAAGAAGCTCTTTAAAAGGAAAAAAAAAAATCCAGCGTTTGGGACAGCAGCTTCTCAGATCAGTGTGGGCTCTTCCTCCTTCCTGCTAAGATGTCTTGGCTTGATTGATTTAGAATGTAGACTTACAGAGAGGAAAGGTAGGGAAGGAGGTAGGGAGGTAGGGGTGTGTGTGTGTGTGTGTGTGTGTGTGTGTGTGTGAAAAGGAGAAGGTACTCCCAGGATCTATTCATCAGAAACTATATGTTTAGCAGAGCAGCCAGGCAGAACCTAAAGCAGCACTCCTCCGTGGGGTGTGTGCATCCCAAGCATAACTCACAAGGGCATAATGACCACCTGCCCCACTCACTCTGCCTTGCAATCTTCCTTTAAGAAAAAGAAGCAAGCTGTGATTTTTTTCATGTTGTGTCACATGCCATGCCCGTTGTCTGAATCTCCTCCCTCTACATGGTCAATATTTTATCACAATTTTCACTTCTAATCCTTTTTTTTTTTTTTTAGATATTTATTTTTTCAGGCAGAGTTACAGAGAGGCAGAGGTCTCCCACGCACCAGTTCACATCCCAGGTGGCTGAAACACCCTGAGTTGCACCGATACGAACCCAGGAGCCTGAGCTTTTTCCGTGTCTCCCGTGGGAGTGCAGAGGCAGAAGGACTCAGGCCTCCTTTTACTGTTTTTGCAGACCGTAGCAGAGAGCAGCCAGCTGGGATGGGATTCGAATGGGAGCCCATATGGGATGCCGGCACTGCTTGTGGCAGTTTTACCTGCTACACCACAGCACAGGCCCCCTAATAATGATAATAATAATAATAATAATAATAATTCTTTTTAAGATTTTTATCTTTTTTTTTTCTGGAGAGTCAGAGTTACAGAGAGTCCTTCCATCTCAAACTGGAGCCACAGATAGATGCTTAACCTACTATGCCCCAGGGTCAGCCCAACCCCCCCCACCTTCAGAGACTTAGTTGGCCAATTCTCTTTTAAATTTAATGTACTCTTATTTATGTGAAAGAGTTGTGGGGTGACTGGCTGAGAGTTGGGAGAGGAAGAGAGATCTTCCATCTGCTGGATGGGCTCTGGGTGGCCAGGGCAAATCCAGGAGGCAGGTGCCGGGAGCTTCATCTGTTCCACATCTCCCAGCTGGTCCAAGTAGTGGGTCAATCTTCCCGTGGCTTTCCAGGTGAATTAGCAACGAGCTGTATTGGAAATGGAGGAGGAGGGACTGGAAATAGACCTCATATTAGCGGATCACGGAGTCACAGCTGAGCTGAGCCCCCTTAAGATTTTTTTTTTTTTTTTGACAGGCAGAGTGGACAGTGAGAGAGAGAGAGAGGTCTTCCTTTTCCGTTGGTTCACCCGCCAAGGGCTGCTGTGGCCGTTGCACCACAGCGATCCGAAGCCAGGAGCCAGGTGCTTCTCCTGGTCTCCCTTATAGGTGCAGGGCCCAAGGACTTGGGCCATCCTCCACTGCCTTCCCGGGCCACAGCGGAGAGCTGGACTGGAAGATGAGCAACCGGGACAGAATCCGGTGCCCCAACTGGGACTAGAACCCGGTGTGCCGGCGCTGCAGGCAGAGGATTAGCCTAGTGAGCCATGGCGCCAGCCCAAGATTTTTTTTTTTTTTTTTTAAGATTACACTGTACTGGGGCCAATCCAGCTCTCTGCTATGGCCTCCCACGTGGGAGACTGGGAAGAAGCTCCTGGCTCCTGGCTCCTGGCTTCGGAGCAGCACAGCTGGGGAGTGAACCCGGGGACGGAAGACTCTGTCTCTCTCTGCCTCTGCCTCTCTGTAACTCTGTTTTAAATAAATAAATAAACCTTTCCTTCCTTCCTTTCTTTCAAATAAATAGATCTTATAAAAGAAAAATTCCTGAAGTCAGGTACCCCGGAGAAGCTCTTTAAAAAAAAAAAAAAAAAAAGACACCATTTGGGACATCAGTATCTCATATCAGAGTGTGGAGCCACACACACAGGCAGGCAGATGCTTAACCTACTATGCCCCAGGGCCAGCCCATCCCCCCCCTCCCTTTCAGAGATTTAGTTAGCCAATTCTTTTTAAAATTAATTTACTCTTATGTATGTGGAAAAGTTATGGGGTAACAGGCTGAGGGTTGGGAGAGGAAGAGAGATCTTCCATCTGCTGGATGGGCTCTGGGTGGCCAGGGCAAATCCAGGAGGCAGGTGCCGGGAGCTTCATCTGTTCCACTTCTCCCAGCTGGTCCAAGTAGTGGGTCAATCTTCCCGTGGCTTTCCAGGTGAATTAACAAGGAGCTGGATTGGAAATGGAGGAGGAGAGACTGGAAATAGATCTCATATTAGCAGATCACGGAGTCACAGCTGAGCCGAGTTCCCTTAAGATTTTTTTTTTTTTTTTAAAGAAAGATTGCACTGGGGGCCGGCGCTGCGGTGCAGCAGGTTAACGCCTTGGCCCGAAGCGCCAGCATCCCATATGTGCACCAGTTTGAGCCCCGGCTGCTCCTCTTCCAATCCAGCTCTCTGCTATGGCCTGGGAAAGCAGTGGAAGATGGCCCAAGCCCTTGAGCCTCTATACCCCCTGTGGGAGACCCAGAAGAAGCTCCTGGCTCCTGGCTTCAGATCAGCACAGTTCCAGCCATTGCAGCCCATTGGGGAGTGAACCATCAGACAAAAGACCTCTCTCACTTTCTCTGCCTCTCCTCTCTCTGTGTGTGTAACTCTTTCAAGTGAATAAATAAATAAATCAATTTTTCTTAAAGATTTATTTATTTACTTGAAAGTCAGAGTCACACAGAGAGAGGAGAGGCAGAGAGAGGTCTTCTGTCTGATGGCACTCCTATGGGATGCTGGTGCTTCAGGCCAGGGTGTTAACCCGCTGCACTGCAGCACCAGCCCCAAATAAATAAATCTTTTAAATTTAAAAAAAAAAAAAATGAAGATTGCACTGTATTGGGGCCAATCCAGCTCTCTGCTATGGCCTGGGAAAGCAGCAGAAGATGGCCCAAGTCCTTGGGCCCCTGCACCCATGTGGGTGACCTGGAAGAAGCTCCTGGCTCCTGGCTTTGGATCAGCATAGCTCCAGCCATAGCAGCCATCTGGAGGTGAACCAGGGGATGGAAGACTCTGTCTCTGTCTCTGCCTCTCTATAACTCATTCCAATACGTAAATAAAAAAAAAAATCAACCTTTCTTCCTTTCTTCCTTTCTAATAAATAGATCTTATGAAAGAAAAATTCCTGAAGACAGGTTCCCTGGAGAAGCTCTTTAAAGAGAAAAAAAAAAAAAAAAAAAGCCGGCGCCGCGGCTCACTAGGCTAATCCTCCGCCTTGCGGCGCCGGCACACCGGGTTCTAGTCCCGGTCGGGGCACCGGATTCTGTCCCGGTTGCCCCTCTTCCAGGCCAGCTCTCTGCTGTGGCCAGGGAGTGCAGTGGAGGATGGCCCAAGTGCTTGGGCCCTGCACCCCACGGGAGACCAGGAGAAGCACCTGGCTCCTGCCTTTGGATCAGCACGGTGCGCTGGCCGTGGCGGCCATTGGAGGGTGAACCAACGGCAAAGGAAGACCTTTCTCTCTGTCTCTCTCTCTCTCTCTCTCTCTCTCACTATCCACTCTGCCTGCCAAAAACAAAACAAAACAAAACAAAACAAAACAAAACAAAGAAAACAAACAAACAAACAAAAAAACCCCACCATTTGGAACATCAGCATCTTATATCGGAGTGTGGGCTCTTCCTCCTTCTTGCTAAGATGTCTTGATCTGGTCCAGTCCCAGCTACTGTGGGGCACTTATTTCTTAAGATGGCTTGATTGATTTAGAACACCTAGTGTTCAATTTCTGCACCTAGTGACCTTCCTTTTAGATTCAAAATGGCTCTCGCTCTCCTGGTACTAAAGATTCCATTTTGAGTCCAAATGCATGATTTTTCTGGTACTCTGCCTTGGAA